>NC_141606.1:55665615-55965615 GCF_047967505.1 Dipteris shenzhenensis | reverse complement strand
CTCGTTTGATGCTTGAAGGAAAACTTGATTGCCACTCTACTCTGTGGGGCGAGCATTGCCGCCATTCGTCTTGGGCTGCTATTTCAATAGCCTGAAGAGTGCGAGGGCCAGCTATGTTGGTCTGCCAGTCGCTAGTTTCTTTGGGTGCTTAGGACTGCTGCCTCGAAGAAACAGTCTTAAGAGCTTTTTTATGGTTGTTGGACAGGACGTGATGAAATGTTTGCTTCTTGACAGAACCGGACGCTGTTCTTTTGATGGAAGCACGTAGTCGACGGAAATACATAGCATTGACCCTTTTTTGCAATACATGACCAAAACCAAGATAAAGTCTTTTGCCCAAGCTGTGAGTTCCGGGTCTCTCCAGTCGCCGCCACTAGAACAAGGTTGGGTGAGCTCAAGCACATTTTGAGTCCAGAAGAACAAATCAAAACCTCCAAAGGTAGAATCGTGAGCTGAAAACACAGATGGATAGTGTACTCAAGCGGCTAGCCACACTAGAGACCCAGCTAGAGAAGCAATCTAGCCAAGAATGCATTCAAGAAGCAGTACACCATTGTGTAAGTGATCCCCCCTCACATGTTATTTCCAAGCTTAAAAATCTGATTTCGCATGAGGTCAAATCCAAACTCGCTAAACATGTGGATTTAGTGCTTAAGGAGGAGAAAGCTAGGGAAAAACTTGCACTTTATGTGCGGATTGGCGGTTTGTTGGAGCATTGGTGAAGCGAAGATTTAAAAGTTTCCATAGCCATCGCCATGAAGCACAAGCAGCAGGTTCTCTCTCGATTCCTTGCTCCCAAACCTCCTTCTTACAACGCCTCGAAACAAATGGAATTTCCTTTGAGTTTGTCTCTAAACGTACCATTAAAAGAAATAGCTAGAGAGGAATCTTCTACCGTTTGAGCAATGTCTTGAGAATATAGCGAATGCCATGCCCATGATCTCTTGGGACACTGCAGTAGTGGAGGCATCCCAACGCAAACCACAGAATCATGCCATCATCACATTCAATACACGAGAAGATAGGTTTGCAATCCTTCGCCAAACAAAAGCCCTGAAAGACACCCAAATATGGATAGCAGCAGATCTTACCCTTCAAGCCTAATGAACTTCAAAAAGTACGAGAAGCTCGACAGAATGGCAAGTGGGCAGTATATTGTGAAGGCATTGCAATCATTAAAGATTTCAAATTGGCCAAGACGTAGATGTGGAGACACTCAGTCCATTACTGATGTCATACATAAGTTTCCTAGGATGGACTCTCGATCCTTAACAGACATTTTGGTTTTGATGGACTCTCAGTCCTTAACTGATCTGGTTCTTAACTGATCTCAGTCCTTACCTGACCTGGTTCTTGAGTCTCACAGACCTTTCGGTCTTCTGTAGACTTTAATATACTTTCTTTCTTTCTTTCTTTCTCTCTCTCTTTTAGATGATGCATGCATAACGTGTGAAAAAACTAGCCTTGTAGTGGTCAATATTACGATACCCACAAGCTTCCTTTTAAAGTGCTGCACTACCTGCACTTGACACACCATGTCTTGACACCTTTTCATCAGCATCCATCAGAGTCTTCAATTTGGCACTTTCAACCTTTTCAAAGTCTTCGATATACTTTCTCTTACTTCGTTTGAAGCAGCTGCACTTCAATGCCCCAGAAATAACGCATTACACCCGAATCTAACATTTCAAATGACTTGTCAACATTTGCCTTGATCACACCCACAATGCATTGTTGCTTCCTCTAATAAGTATATCATCAAGATACACAACAATCAGAGTCACAATATGTTTCTGCATTTATTACAGACTTGATCAGTAATCTTTCCTTGATCCCTGATCAGTAAAACCTTTCCTTGATCCCTTCTTGAGAAAGCACTGGCCTATCCTGGCATATTATGCCTTGGGTGATTGTTTCAAGCCATATAATGCCCTTTTAAACCTGCTCCAAAATCTGTCCTTGCTTTCATACACATTGCTTGAAAATTTGCCCCCACTGCTGTATTTCAGAATTCTGCACAAATGGGTTGTTGGAACACAAATTGGAAAGCAATGACAAATAGCTTGTCAAAATTTCGGGTTTACAGCCCAGCACACTTCCCAATGCACTGGAACTTTCTATGTTCTGTGTATTTCAAATAGCAAAAAACCAAGTTCAGACAAAATGATGCAGAGGAACAACCCTTCATTGTAGCAAAGCTCTCACAAGATAGAGAACAAGCAAGTACAAGAGAGTGGAAAGGATGAACACAATTTTGAACAAGTGTAGATTAAAAACTTGTATAAAATTACGGCTTTGGAAGCCCAAGATGATGTTTGCAGGTCAGAAAAACTTACTATACAAATATTTGAAGCACCTGTTATACTTTAGTTTCATTAATACCTACTTGTTAACATGACCAATACGTGGTCAAGAAACTTTTATATGACAATGCTTTTATGTTGGCAAGTGTGCATTGTCATAGCTCTTTGTATTGAGTTATTTTCATCTTATCAGAAGAGCGATTCCAAACATTTGTAATAGAACACTTGTTTATGAACATGTCCCTAACGTTTCACCAGAATGCATGTACAGATTTGGTCTCTTGCACCCCATATACCATATGAATTCTAGGATACATTAAGGATTGTAGAATCTAATGTTTAACTTTCTCAAGTCTCCATGCGCATATGCACATGTGCGTGCAAACATATACACACATATATTCTTTCAAAATGAGGATACATGCAGCTACCTTGTCCTGATCGACAGCATCAAGCTTGTTGTACAATGCTAAAATCTGCATTGCACTTAAAGTGTACAAAATGTGCGGGTCATGGTCAATGTTGCCACCAAAGCCTCCTGGATCAAAAACCTCATCATCAGAATCAACGTTAACAAAAGAATTAAGGAAATTGCAAGAGACTATAAAAAGTCAAAGATGAAATTAACTTGCATCATGAACGAAATAAAATGTATACAGTTATCACTTCCACAAAATTCCATGCTGCCACCCGACTGACACAATTCATGCAGAACCTTAATGCAATGACATGCACAAAGGTATGTGCACTTCATACATATTAATGCATTGAATATGATACTCCAAATGCAAAGGGAAAATCAGCCATAATGAAGGCTAGCACTAGAAAGAACTAGTTGCATTTTTATTAATTGGGGACTTTTTGTTCGCCTCAACTTCCTTTTCTATTATTTCCATGGTACCTCACAACGGTAACAGCAAACCTACTTTGACAATGGTGAATACAAGCCACAAATGCAAATGCAAGACCAAAGGTGTGTCCCAATAAAGAGCATCCTTTTGACATACAATGGGCCTTGAACCTGAACATGGATAAGTCCTAAAAAGGATTGAAGAGCCCTTCAGGTATCATGATTTGGTACACATACTAGGAGCAAAAGTGAAAGAGGACACCGTGTCAGTGGAAACTTCTGTTTCTTGAACATATGGTCTATAACATTGTTTCTTGAAGATACAAATGATGAAAAGTAAACAAACCAACTCTAAATTTGAAAAGTGACCCATTTGATTTGCAAAGATCACAACTTCATAGTTTGATTGTCAAGCATGCACATGAGTCTTTGACATGTATAAATAGACACATCATTTCAGTTTAAAGGACACAAGAGCACAAGCAATCGTGTGCTATGTATTGTTAAATGCATAGCTTACCAAAGTCATTGTTGATGCAAAATGGTTAGCCCAATATCAGACAAGATTAAACCCATAATCGAGACCTAGGTATCTTTGGAAAGCATAATCCGAAAAAACCCTGAACCAAGGGCATGGGTAAGTGCTCAATAAGTTAGGCCTTGGTGGCCGATAGCTTAGTCCTAACCACAGTAACTAATGTATGAATAAATACATCTAACATCCCATCAATAGCTAACAAACGTGCCTCAATGAGATGGTGTTACATCATACCTTACATCCAAAATTCTTTGGACTTTACAAATTTATCTTCTATGATCTTTGTGGAACAACTATACATACTTGGCCCAAGAATGAAACATCGGACTCCTAGCCATCAATATGAACACTTGAACGATTATATGATAGTTTCTAACAATTTAGAGTGGCGTTGAAGCAAGGAAAGAGACCTCCTTCTTACCCCTCAGTAGCAAAGGTGGGGAAGCATGGAGAGGCATGCCCCCCCTTGGAATCCCCACTTCTACACGGCCATGATCCCTCATTCGAGCCCACTCCCTCTTGAACTACCCACCCTAGCACTTTCCATCCAAGCAGACCCTAGTGGCACAATATCTCAACCACCCAACGAACACTTTGCTTCCCCATCCAAACCCACCTCTCAGACCCAACCTCTCCCTAGTCCTCTCAAGTTGCTTCATCCCACAATTCCAAAGGAAGAACCAGGTATCTAAATCGTTTTTGTGGCTCCTGATCCCAAGCCTACAGCTTGCTCTAGGGATCCCTTTGGACAGAGACTCCCCTTCAGCAAGTGTGGGCATGCTTTCCCCAGTTGAATTCCCTCCTCTTGATAGGATGAATTTTTCCCAAGAGAGGGTTGTCTCGGCTACCAGGTCGGGAAGGATTTTTCATCCGACCTCTTCCTCTCGTCGATGAGGATTGTCAGTTGGAACATTCAAGGCCTCGGAGATATGCCGCATCGCCGCCGTAGGCAACTGATACGTAACAACTTCATCCAGGTGTTAATGGGAGACCCATTGATATCCTTATGCTTTAGGAACATAAACTAGATGTCAAAGATTGTGCCAAGTCGGGTAAGCTTCTTTCAGGTCATACATTTTTGTCACCAGGGGAGGTACTTGCATTTCGATCTATGCTCCTCTTGGTGATTTGACAAAGAGTCATAGTCCCCTCTAGAGCTCAGTGGATCATTCTTTTCATTTGGTGGGCGCAAGGTTGGCTTTTTAAACCTGTACGCCTCCAATTTGAGAGGGGATTGTGTCCTTCTATGGAAGGAGTTGCTTTCTTGGTCTACCATTACAGAGTCTTGGATCATTGGGGGTGATTTCAACATGGTTGAGATGCCCGCAGACAAAAGAGGGGGTAGCGAAGGTGGCATTCATTCCCTAGAGAGAGCAGCCTGGGATGCCTTCTTGTTTCAGTTCAGTGGCAGAGATGTTTGGTATGATGATGCTTTTCACACTCAGTCACAGTCACTTCTGTTTTCTTGGTCGAACACGAGGTTGCATATGCCTATCCATGCACGGATTGACAGATTTTATGTGGATGATGGGGCTCTCGATAGAGGTGGGACAGTATGCATTAGCATTGGGGTGTCCACTTCAGATCATTTTCCTGTTGTTTTGATGATTTTAGAGCCTCGGGTAGGAGACCGCTCTGATAGTATCAGGATTCCAAATGCCTTTTATGCAGAGGAGGGCCTCACAGAGGCAGTGTTACGGATTTGGGTATCTCACATGTAGGGTGGGAAGCAATCCCCTTCGGATGCAGCTGTCGTCCTCTCTGATATTAGCGACTTCTATCACTCAATTGCTCGTGTCAGGGGAGGTAAGATTCTCAGGCGAGAGATTGGTATCCACTAGGAGCTGGTGGCAGCTCTTCAGAGGGAAGAGCAGAAAAGGCCCACAGATGCTTGGATTCAAGGGCACCTTGCTGCAGCAAGGGCTCATCAGCAGTCACTGTTAGGTCACAGAGCAGAGTATGCCTTTCATGCCAGAGAGTCATTTTGGACTCAGATTGGAGGTAGGGTCAACAAGCAGTTCTTCTCTACTATTGGCCCCAGACATGAGCATTTCCCAGCTTGATGACTCAGACGGGGTTCTATAGGCACATCTAGATGCCATCTTGCAGGTAGCTACAGATTTTTATGCCTCCCTTCTCACAGCAGATCCTAACACACAAGCCAGAGATGATGCTAGGGACCTATTTGGCAGCACTTACCTATGTTGATGACAGGAGATATGAGAGTTTCACTTGATGCAAAATTCACCAACATGGAGTTTAGGATTGCTCTTTCTGCCCTTCACAAGGGCAAGTGTCCAGGCTCAAACGAACTTACCTCTTCCTTTCTTATTGCATTTGAGGGCCACATTCGGGATCAAATTACCTCAGCCCTACAAGGCGCTTGGGACTCGCTTGAGATGCCGGACTCTCTTACTGAGGGTCTCATTCATCTTATCCCAAAAGGGGGTTGCAGGAACATAGTGTCTCAGTGGAGACCTATCACTCTGTTGGGCACTATGTACAAGATTTTGGCGAAAGCAATCAGCCTACGTTTGCAGCCCTTCCTTCTAGATCTTATACATGATACGTAGACGGGCTTTGTGCATGGCAAAAGCATCTTTGATAACATCTTCTCATTCTAGGAGGCCTCTGACTGGGCCATGCACAATGGACATAGGCTAGCCATTCTGCTCCTGGACTTTGAAAAAGCGTATGACAGGGTAGATTGGGGCTTTCTAGAAAGAACCATCGTTCGCTTTGGATTTACAGATGCATGGATCAGAGGGGTGTCCACTCTTTACAGATCAGCCCACAGCCAGATTCTTATTGGTGGAGTCAGGGGAGACAAGTTTTAGATTACTAGATCAGTCCGGTAGGGATGCCCTTTAGCCCCCTTTCTCTTTTTATTTGTGGCTGAAGCTATGAGCATCTATATTAGAGCTCAAGTTGATATTATTGGGCTGAGGCTCCTGTTGAGGCAGGAGTTGTTGTTGGATAGTGAGCTAGTAGATGACACGGCTGTTTTTTTGGATGCCACGCCACAGACACTCACCTCATTCAGGAAAGCCTTGGATTTGTATTGCACTGCAGCAGGGGCTCATATAAACTGGAACGAGTCCAATGGCTTTTGGATTTGTGATAAGGACACTCCAGACTGGGGGGCTGACATTGGGTTCACTTGGATTCAGAGGGGTGTTTCCATCAGGTATCTAGGATGCCAAGTTGGGGTGGAAATCTCTCCAACACAGCAGTTTGCTCCCGTGTTGAAGAACATTAGGAAAAAACTCCTTTTTTGGAGTTTTGCCAAGCTTGACCTTGCATCTAGAGTAGTGGCTGTGAGCCAACTGCTGTTGGCTCCTGCTTGGTTCGTTTGTTCGTGTTGGTGCCGATCTAGAGACCCTCATTCTCCCATAGGAGAAGGACTACAGATGCTATAGCCAGAGTGGCTTGGGAGACTCTCATTCTCCCCATAGGAGAAGGGTGTCTCAATATTATAGATTCGGACTTGCAGTGTATGGCCTTGCTCTGTAAGATGGTGGTGAGAGGATTGATGCTTGGACAGGAGCCTTGGAAGGATTTTTTCTTATGTAGCATTCAGCCATGTACACCTTCTGTTAGGAAAGATTGGATGGACAGCTCCAGATGGATCTTTACTTCAGCCCATCTCAAATCTCCCCCTTCCCCTCTCATGGCTGCCATTTTGAAAGCTTGGGACAGCTTCAGAGGCACTCTTCGGAGAGTTCCACCCTCCTCTCGCGAAGAAATAGACAGGAAGCCTATCATGTGGAATGATTATATATTTGGATGAGCATGGCAGATCACCGGGAGCATCACATTATATGTAAGTGGTCTAGGTGGGAGAGGGAACCTGCCTCCACGGTGGGTGCCTAGAAAGCCTTCAGGAAGCTTCCAAAGGATCAGATACTCTTATTAGTCAACTACCTCAGAGGGAGCGCAGTTAGGATTCAGCAAATAGACGCAGCCATACCAGTGGGGTGGATGGATACAAAAGACATGCCGATCACAGAGTCCACTTGGTTGGATGCTTTCACGAGGACGGGTATTTCTCTACAAGTTATAGCCTTGCCGGATGCATGGGAGGATGCCCTTGTCTTCACTCTTTTCAGAGCTGCTCATGCCTCTACAGACATATCTTGGGCGATTCTGGCTAGTATTTCAGCTTGGCATATTTGGAGGGTCAGATGTACGGAGGTGATGGAGAGTTCCCAGGTTCACCTTTCCCAGACTATGGACTGATACTAAACATACTTTGATGGCCATTTGGGCAAGCATGCAAGGATCTTCGAGAGCAGCTACCGCTAGGAGGGATATTTTTTTCAGAGTTTGGAGGGAATCCTCTTTCTTCTCTGATTCTACTTCAAGGTTGAGCTGGCATTTTCAGCCTCCATCCTGGATTTTTGTTAGCTCTTTTTGAGCTGGTTTATTCTTTCATGCATGTGATGATGTACTTCCGCACTTGAGCTTGCTCTTGCGGTTTTCATTCATACTTAATGAAGTAATCTTTTTGCCCAAAAAAAAAAATGAATAAATGGCTAAGGACAATAAATTGACAATGGCAAGGAGAATAAAATTGAAAGCCACATCACACACTAGTATATATACCTTCATAAGAGTAGAATTTCTTATGGTTATATCCCCTCTTACAAATAATTTTTATAGAGCAAGCATGAGAACAAAGAAAAGAAATTATAATTTTTAATAGAACAAGCAGAAGAACAAAGGAAAGAAGGGAGTTTGTAAGCGAGTGTCCACTATAACATCGGTATAAAAAGAGCTCAAGGCTGCCCCTTTTTTTGGCCAGGTCCTTGCTTTTAAAAGGCCCTGGAATTTCTAAATAGATTGCGATAATTCGTGCAGAAACCTGCCAGCTGAAAGCTTTCTTTTCGTATCCAATAAAATAAATATAGATAACTATGATCTTGGGAGCTCAGTTTCACAAGAGTTTACAAGACAAAGTAATACGTACTAAATCAAGGAGGATAGGCAGTACCGCAATCGTGTTGACACTGCAGCAGCCAGGATATGATGCTATCCCTGTCCATATCTCCAAGATAACCCATCAGGTCCATCGCCGTCAGACCCCAATATGCGCCACTCATCCGTAAATGCTCCGTAACAAGCGAATCGAAGTCCTTCTTCTGTTTATACCAGAAACAACTTGTAAGAATAGGCATCGAAGCCGGATTCAATTGTTGATGCGTATGACATGTCATCGTATTGCACAATTCAAAGATCCATGCTCAGTCTAGTTTTTGTAGTAGATCACAATTCTGGGCAGCAGTTCATCATAAGTTTTGAATTTGCGTTGATGGGTACCTTGTCCAGCGATTTAATATAGTCGACGTGCTTCTTGATCTCGAGCTCTCCCATCACAGTGTAACTGCAACTTTATCTTTGTAGCCTACTCACTATGTATGTTGCCAAGTCCTATAAATGTTTTTGGCTGTGCTAAAGGCCTTATGTCATGGAAGGGAAATACGTAAGAAATAGCTATTTCTATTATGCTGTGCAAATGCACCACGGGAAATAGAAGGGAGATAGGTGGGAAATAGGGTGGGACCTCACTCCATGCTCTAGACCTCAAGGTGCTATTTCCCTAGAACCATTGATGTGACAATTCCTTTATAGCATGTCTCATTTTCCCTTGGATCATTATGTCATGCATCATAGGAAAAACATCAAAATTAGGCTCTTCCAAGGGAAAAGCATCCAAAATAGCCATCATTATTTCCCCCCTTTTTCCCCTCCATGACATAAGCCCCTAAGGGTCTATGGCTAATCAGGCTCATTGTTTAGAAGTTAGTTCATTTGGTCGAGTTGACCATATTAATGGTGCATTTAGTGTTAGGATTAGTGGTAGTTTAGGCCATTGTAATGAATTTTAGGTTTAAGCTTGTCTTTTTATGAGGGTCCTTAATGATTTTGTCACTTTGTGTGGATTAGGGAATTATTTTGTCATATGATACCATGTTTATTAAAAGCATGTAAAATGAGGGCCTCTTTCTAAAATGGCCAATTGCCTATCCCCTCTTTGATCTCTCTCTTTTCACTCCCCCATACTCGTGATAGAGCTTTTTTTTCCTTTTTTTCTAAAAAACTCACACACCTATTCACCCACCCGTTTGAGCCGACTTAGGGCGGACCCGACCGCCGGCCGCCACCCAGGTAGGCAGACAGCAATACCACTGGGTTGCCGTGGCTTCCGCTTCACTCTGCTATATTCATCCACCTTTACTTGCTTTTCTCTCTTTCCCCTTCGTATACCTTTCGTTTCTCTTTTATAAGTTATTGGAAAACATTTATCCAAGCTACTTGACATTTTCTTTAAATCATTTTCTTTAAATGGGGACTAGGCGATTATGCCACCTTGTTGAAAGCAAGGCCATAGTGGTGACTTCAGCATAGTTACCTCTCAAAAAACACCACAATCAACAATCTAAAAACGATGATGGCCTACTTTCACTTGAAGTTAGAATTCAAAGAATCGACAACTTACTCATTTGCATATTGGAGGGACCATTGCATTGCATACATTTATGCATAATGCACACTAACATGTACACCTATAATAACATTCCTAAAGGCAAGGCCTTAGTGGGATTCCCACCCTGTTTTCACAAGGAAAGAAATTATGTTGTTTTGTCAACATTTCGTGTTCACGTCCGATGAGAGATGTGGGCAATGTTGCTTGCAAGCATGTAACAAAACTGCATAGTTTCCCCCCTCTCACGTGTATACCAATGCATGTGTCGGTACACCTTTCTCTCCCTCCCTCTCTATTGCTATCTCCCTACTTCGCATGAATGCCTACGATTTTTGTGTTCATAGCTATGTTTTTCTTTCTCCATATTTTGCGAATGTTGTATGTGGTCATGTTGTTATGGCCAAGTTGTGTGTACAAGGTAGTGTGCTTACTTCTAAGCACTCTCAAGACTTGATATCACTCCTGTAGGGATTTACTCAGTAAGTTCAAACAACATCTTACAAGTTCAACCATTGGGTTTCCTGAAAATATACGAGATCAAAGCGCGAGTTAAACCATTGGGTTTCCCAGATCAAATTCAACATCTGTAAGGTCTACTTAAAGATAAAAGTTTAGCATGAGTGGAATGCCCTCCCTCTTTACTCCCATCCAAAATCTTTAAATTTCCTCCAGAAGAGTCTAAGATTTCTCTTGCATAAATCCATAGTCCAAGCGTCCATATCTTTTTCATGGTTGAGCCAAAGCATTGCATATCTTCTTGGGTTTTATATTGATATGTGATTGAACTAAGACTATCTTCTAACCAAAATAAATTATTTTATTGTGGACTTGGTTGAAAGAAGGCAAAAGGTTTGAGGAGATGCTATGTGCTTGGTTGTTCCGAATCCAGTGCAACCGAGATTATTCTATACTCCAATACATATCAACCATTGTTGAAGTAGCCATCCTCCACGTAGCAAGCAATTTTTTAGTCAAACCGGTAATTGATATGCATAATACTCTCTTTGAGTGATGCATTGACTATTTAGCCATGATGATTCAAGAACATAATTTGGCATGTTTGCATAGGGAATTCTCAAATGCCATCCATCATAGCTTGTTGGAAATAGAAGAACATATAACAAAGGCATGTAAGATCTATGCAAATTAGATATTCTTTTGTAACTCCCTTGGCCAATCATGATTCTTGCAATCTCAATTGCTGAGGGAGATGAGCACTGCACATACAAGAATAAGTATTTTTGGGTTTGTATATCAATACCTTTAGTCTTTACACATGTTTGAAAGTAAGTTGATCCAAGCAAGTGTGGAGTAGATGAAAGAGGCATCTCTCTCTTTCTTTAGTATTTATTGCATAAACATGTCATGGACACTTTTTATAAGTGCAAGGTCGATGGGTTGTGTTTTTCATATACATGGAAATAATGAAGGTTTTTTGCTTTGGACTAGCTTTAATACCTTTGGTATTTCACTCTATTCTGCATGTCCTTTTTTTCCATTAAAATATGGGATGCGTTATGAAATATGCTTCACTACATAAAGTAAATACATGAAAGTGGACTAATGGGAATCGATCCAATCATTGTTGATTTCTCTCAATTGGGTGCACATATAAAAGTTTTGGGGTATAGAAAGATGGGGTAAAGATTAGTTGGAACCACTCCTTGCTTGCGTGTAGCATGGTCCATTGCTTAGAAATTTGAAGAATAATTATTCTTCTATATATATACATTTCAATGATAGAACAAAGAATCCCTAGAACACCTAGTGGTCACTAAAATAAAAATCTAATAAGTAACTAGAAAGTTGACATGGGATGTGAGAGAGGAATCAAAATGGTTTGGTAGACAAAGGAAGGTGGAGAGGGTTATCATAGAAATTGAACACATGAAGGGAAGAGGAGTGGCTCTCACATCTCCAAACCCTTGTCAAGCAATCCATTCATGATATGGGTCCTCCCTCATAGCTCTCACAAGTTTCATGGAAGACATTCAACACATGCATCTTATAAAGTAGTTTTAGCATCGCCAATCAACTCTGTTATATAGTTACATGAAATAACCTTGTGTTCTCCATTCGTAGGGAAATAAATTTTATTGGCTTGATGGAGACATCTTCAACATCCCTTTTGGTTGTAAAAGTCTTTAATCTTCCATGTGTACCTAGAATGGTGGTAGTTTTAGCTTTTGAGGAACCAAACTTTCCTATCCACTTCGAGATATCATATGTACTTGATATAATGGCTCTTTTGATCAAATACAACTTTGATGCTAGGTACATATTTCTTAGATGCTGGTGCTCAGCCATTGTATTGAGCATACCAATGCTTGCATTCGTGCAAACCATTCTCTAAAAAAGGGAGCAATGTTTATTTGTGCATCTATTGTCATTATGATTTGCATGGACTTGAAATCTTCAGCTTTATGCTGCTCTACCATAGCTTCTTGGCTTTTCGAAATGGTTTCTCTTGATTGTATTGCTTCAATGGTTTCTCTTTATTCTATTACTTCTTCCAATAGCACCCCAAGGTTGTAAAAGTGAGGAGGTAACACATGGTTCCTTGAAATTTGGCATTCATTCTAGTTTTCCAAAAAGTCCTATCAAGAGTATGTGTGCTTAAGTTTCTTTTAGACTTCACTGGTCCATCTTGATTTTGAGTATACATGTCTTGTTATGACGTTGTAAAAAAGTATACATGAAACAAATTGATTGTGAGTATTTGTGAGACTTAAGCAAGGAGGCCATCAAGTTAGTAACTTCCCACAAGAGTCTTTGATAACTTCTCTAACATCAACTTTTGACTCACTTGACCTATGTAGGGTCAATGTTTGCTTGGGTGTAGCTATTCTTGGTGAGTTTCAGGCCATTTTTTATATATAGGCATCTTGTCTAACCATAACTTATGCATTGCTCAGTGGAATTCGACAGACTTTGTCCTCAAGTTGTAGTACACATTCTAAGAACATGAGACCCAAAAAATATGGAATACAGATTTGGAACGAGATCATTAAACCATTACAAGTGCTATGTTGCAGGTGAAGCATGTATCCTGATGAGTATAGGATATAATAATTAATTCAAAAACATCAAAATTTGTTCTACATATACATGCAACCAAGTAATGATTCAAAACTACACTACATGAGCTTCTCCTCAATCCAAGGACATGCCTAATTGAGAACCTTAGGTATGGTTTAAGGGGTCTCCAATGTTGTGTTAATTTTTTCACACCCATTCGAGGGCACACTCCATAACTTTTTCATGATTTGTAGAAAAATAAAACAGTAGTGGGACTACTGCATGGTGGTCTTAAAACATTAATAGTTGGTGATATTGGTATCTAGATTCACCCTAATGGAACAATTTGAAAATGTGCAATTTGTGAATGTGCAAAGATGTTTTAATAAATGCAACACTATTTACAATTTGTATTGGTTCTTTTTCCATGCACTTTCTTGCTATATGGCTCATAAGCATGTCAAAGGTCATTGCATTTCATAATATATAGCATCAAACTCGCTAGTGTGCCCTTTTGCATATTTTTATTTTGAAGCAATTTGGGCCACATTGCACTTGCTTGAGGGAAACCGGTATATCTAATTTTGCTAACGTGTATCACCAAAGGAGGAAAATCACAGTGGCTAAAAGTTTAGCTATCCTCATGCACTTTTGAAATGCAAATCTTTGAGTATTAAAGTGCATCCTCGTCCAGTCGCCTTGCAAAGTTCATTTCCGCTGCCCTACAACCTGCCCCCTACAGAATCGGCTTGATGTGACCTTGTTCTTTTGGTTTGGCATTATCTTCTTTACTTGGGTAAGTCACCTTTTATTCTTTGCTCAACTCACAAGCTAGCTGGTCTCTATTCTGGTGGCGGTTCATTGATCATCTCCATGGCGTCAATGGCAAGATGCAGCTCGTCATGGCTTGGTTGCAAGAGAACAAGTCAAAGGCTACGAGATAGAAAAGCTAAAAAGCTTGGTCAAGGCACAAGGAACAGATTGCGTAGCAAGGAAATAAATGATACATTATCGAAATAAAAATGAAAGGCACTTTTGTAACATTTGCCGAGGGAGAAACAATGAGAAGAAAGAAGACTTCTTGTTGCAGAGTAGCAATAGGAAGCGATTGCAAATGCACGAATTTGATCATTGCCATCGGAGCAAAGAACACGAGTTGTGGTCTCGTATTTGGTGGGAGCATTCAAGGAAGCAACATAAGGCCATTCACGTAAATACCAATCTCGAGCCTTCACAAGCTTTAGCCTGCACCCTAAAATTTGAAGAGTGACAACCCTACCAACACCTCGAGTGATGCACGCCCAAGAGATGATGCTCTCTATCTTGAGAAATGGCCTACAAAATGTGAAAGGGGTGCACAGCTTAGATCAGCTATCGGCAAAGAGGGCAACATTGGCTACGTCGGTATCCTCTAAAACAAAGGAGAAATAGCTTGGGTGCATAATGTCAAAGATGCTATCAATCAAAAGGATCAACATGGCTCCAATAGTTGTATGCAGAGAGGAAGCAATGCAGGATCATCCCAATCTGAGAAGTCTTTTCAATAGAATGGAAGAAAAGAAGAGACAGCCTAAGTACGAAAGTTATTGATCAAGTGACAACATTCTAGCATAAGAATATGAGAGTTTCTCCAAATAAGAAGGACATCTATTAAAAGTGGATGGGATGCAAGCAGTGGGATGAGCACATCATACACATGCTTGATACAACATAGGTCAGTGGTTGCCTGAACCAACCTGGTGGTCGTCTGTGAATGAGTTTTAGAATAGTTTAATTCTTTCACTTAATTTCTAAATTGGGCTGCTGGCCTGGCCTTACTATGATAGTCCTAAACCATCGCGGTGGTTGGAACATCATGCAATATATCACCTTGCTATTTTAGGCTAAACACTAGTTACGTGATTGCCCTAAACCAGCGTGGTTGAATAATAATATATTTCACCAGCCCAGTGGTTATCTGTGAATAAGTTTTGGAGTTAATTTCTAAATTGGGCTGGTTTGGACTTAATGTGATTGTCCTAGACTAATGTGATTGGCTTGGACTTAATGTAATTTCCTAAACTAGCCCGATGGATGTGTTTCATAGTAGATACTAGTTAAGTTTAATTTTTGAATTGTTTCGAGTCATAGACTAGATAATTTCTAAACCAAGTTGGCTTGTACTTAATGTGATTACTAGCCTGGTGATTGGAACATCATGGAAATATCATTGAGTTGGCTCAGGTCAAACGGTAGTTATGTGATTGTCCTAAACTAGCATGGTTGAAACATATCTATATTACACAAATAGAAATAATTGATGACCAGCCTGATGGTTGGTTGAAATTGCTATGTTTCGTAGTAGTTAAATTATTTCAGTATAACTTCTGGGATGGTTTGGGTCATATACCAGTAGCCACGCTAGCTTGAACTTATGTGATTGTCCTTAACCAACTGGTGGTTGGAACATCATGCAATATTTCATTGAGCTGCTTTAGGTCATATAGGAGTCATGTGATTATCCTGAATCAGTGTGGTTGAACATAAAATAAACAAAAGTATATTTTGCAACAAAAATAATTGATGACCAACTTGGTGGTTGAAATTGATGTGTTTCTTAGTAGTTAGATTATTGTATTTACTAGTAGTTAAATTAGTTTAGTTTAATTTCTAGGCTGGTTTGGGCCATGCTTGTTATAAAAATTGAAATCAAATAAGCTAATAAATTCATGATTTACCAAAACCATAGAAACCAAGAACAAGGAAGCAAGTGGGGAAGAGAAGAGAAAGAGAGAGCGACACTACATGAGGTCCAATTTGCCCCCCTAGATGGTGGCTCTTGTTTCCCATCTAGAGTATTTATAATTGTAATTCCAAAAAGCAAAGAGCCAATAATAGTACATCCAAAATCCCTTGTCCATAATTAGAGGGATTGCTCAACATAGCACCACGAGCTTAAAATATCACAAGGCTTAATAGGCCCTCATCCACAATTAATAAAATAAATTAGCCCACAGCTTAAAATTCATTACTTTACAATATTTCCCATGGCCTTTGACAACCATTAGATACTTCAATCAATCCAAATCACCTTCACCATCCTCGTTCCTCGTTATCCAACTCATCATTTGTACTTAGGCCACCAATTGTGTTAGTTGTTACAATCAACTGATGAATCAAATCACCAATTAATCCCAACATAATTGTACGCTTGATATATAGACATCAAAATACACACCTTGCTACCAATTGCAATAACATCAGTAACACTAGCGACATTAGTATTAACATGAGATCACCCACAATACTAACCATCTAGCTTGGCAAAAACATAGGTAGCTAGGTGTCTCCAACTAAACCCCACAAAGCATCCACTAGGACCCTCGCCACATCCAGTGCACTGCGATGGAATATTTTGCCATAGTCACACTTGACTAAAATAAAATAATTTTCATAGCAAGAAATATCGAAAATACAATTCCGTAACATCCCTCTTGCTTGGATTGCAACTAACCTCAGTTCAAGTGTATTTTTTAAAACTTTAGCAGGTGGGCAATTAGCCAAGGGTAGCCTAGTTTGAACGAGTGGACTTTGGCCACATATTCCAACAACATGTCCTTTTGGGCCATGTGACCCAGCCTACCGAGGACATGCACCGTGGTCTTTTCATCATGGTACTAGTTGATAAAATCCTCTTGGAGGGCCACAAAGGTCCTAAAGTAGCCTTCACCAAATTGGGCAATCTAAGTGGTTGCCTCGCTTTTGAGTGTAGAGAGAAACATTGCAATCTTTAGCTCCTCAATGCATTTCAAGTACTCTCAAACATCATGATATGGGCATTAACATTGTTCGAATCATGGCCCAAGGATCTAGGATACTTGATCGTCATTGTAGGGCAGAAGTGTGCAAGAGCACGAGCATAGGCAAAAAGTGATGAAACATTGGGGGGGATACATTAGTGGCTATGGGATCCCATAGATGCCTCTTTTAGAAAAACACGAGAGCACATTAAAGGAACCATCTGAATCAGAAGGTTCATCTCGATGCATTTCTTTGTTACTGTAGCAGTATCTCGCTAACACTTTGGTGACCACAATGGGGTCCTAGCCTGGTGGTATGAGTATTCCAAACCAACCCATCATTATCAACTCATTGTTCTGATTTTAATATGGGATTGTGTTCCTTGAATGTGTTCCTGTGTGTCCATTCAACAAGGGTGACCCCCAGTATGTATCGGTTTCCCCATGGAAACATGAGATGAGGGACAAGTGCCAGAATGGCCAAAAGTAGGAGCAGATAGGGAAATGGAAGAGTGTACAATATATATGGACACACACACACACACACACACACACACACAACTCTTCTCCAACTCTTCCATTTTAACCTCCCTCCTAATTTTTATATTTACCCCCCCTCTCATGTCTTATGAATTATGCTTTCCCCCCCTTTTTTCCATTTAGTGTATGAACCCTAACCTATTAATTATGCCTAACCCTAACCTATCCCTCACAACCTATCCCTCTTATGTCTTATGAATTATACCTAATCCTAACCTATCCCCCACAACCTTTTCTCTTAGACCCCCCACAACTCCTACTCTCATTCACACTCTTATTCACACTTTTAATTTTTGGATGCTCCCTAATTTTCAACCCCCCCTTAACTATTTCCCCACTAACCCCTTAAATTCTCCCCCTCTTTTTTGTGATATATACTATAGCTATATCTATATCTATCTATATATATATATATATATACATACATATATATATATATATATATATATATGTATATATATGTATGTATATATATGTATGTATATATATGTATGTATGTGTATATATATATATATATATGTATGTATATATATGTATGTATGTGTATATATATATATATATATATAGAGAGAGAGAGAGAGAGACATTTCCTACACCCTCTCTTTTGTTTAGACCCTGGCCCCCTTGTCTTCCCACATACAACCCCCCCCTCCCCTTTTCATCCCCTCTAATTTTTCCTACAAACTCCTTTATTTTCAAGCAGAATGAGTTAGGACATGTTCTTTGCACTACATCAATTATCAAGAGTTTCCATGATCTATGGAGAGTTTTTTGGCTCTCATGGTAGGAATCATGAAATATTTGACATTAAAGTTGATGAGATTGAATGCTAACTGTGCTTTCTCATCTCATTCATTTTGATGTTTTGCACACACACATACACATCCTACCCCTTCCTCCTTTTGTTTAAACCCTTGTTCCTTTACCTTCTCACCTCCCCCCCCCCTTCCCTCTTTCCCTATTCACCCTACTTTCCTTAATTATCCCTAATTCTCCTTATTTATTCTTCCCTTTTTTATCCCCAATTTTCTTACTAATTAAGTTTATTTTTTATTGTTTTTCTTCATTTTTTTTAAAACCTACCTCAAATTTTCCTTTCTTTTTATTTAATTCTTCTTATTTCCTTTCCCTTATTTTTTCTTTCTTTTTTATCCTTTAATAATGGCCTTTTTATAGCTATTTTTATTTTTCTCTTAAATTCCTTATAATTTTATTGTAATTTTTCTATCTTCTAATTTTAGTTTGTTGTTTCTAATTTTTAATTTTACCTTTTTTCCTCATCTCCTAATTTTTATTTCCTTTATTAATTTTCTTAATTTCCTTTAGTACTTTTCCTTTCTTGTTTACTTTCCCAAAATTTTCTTAAAATCTTCCTTGTATTTTTTACTTATTGCTCTTATTCTAAATGTCTTATTTTTCTTATTTTTTCAAAATCTACTTAAAGACTTTCTCTTAACCTCACCCTTATTAAAATTCAACTATCCTACATGCCCTTTAAACTACATGTTTTCTAAAAAATTACAACCCCCACTGCTCTTTAACTCCTGGCCTTCCCGATTTCTACGTGCCTCCCTAAATCCCTTGTACTTTTCCCACCTTCCCAAAATTCTCGAATCCTGACTATCCCTCTACCCGACTACTCCCCTCATGGATCTATTTAAACCCCTCTCCCATTACGTAATTGACATGATATTTAGTACAATGTCTATAACGTTTTCTTTGTTATTTACCATATGAGGGCATTGGTTCCTTGCCAAATAAACTCTTACATACTTTTTTATACGTTCTTGTAAGTGGACCCTAACCTTGGAGCTTGGACTATGTGACGGATTTGATACTTTTATGCCAACTTTTGTTTTATGTACACCCATATAATAAATAATTTTTTATCCACCCTTATTTGAGCTTCGTGTGCCGTGTTGTTAAAAGTTTTTATATTTTAAACACACACACACCCAAACCTTGTTAACCCTTGGCCATGTTAACCATGTGCCACATTGGTAACCCTTGGTCGGGTTAGCCACATGGCACATGCCACGTGCCACGCTACTCACTAAACTCATATCAGGTTGTCCAAGGATGAGGTTCTTGTACAATTCTTCTTGAGGTTAGACTTATCCCTTTCAGGTTTTACTTTTTGTCAGAATTGTCATAACTATGCAATCGTTGTGCCTGGTGCGTGATTGTTTCAAGATAGTTATGGAAATTTCAGTATGCGTCAAATTACATTGAACAACTTGATGATCACAAAAGAAATAACCACTTGCAAACACTTACTATACAATCCCTTTTGCAAATACTTATAAGAGGCTTCCTCTTTGGACTTTTTGGGTGCCACTTGATGGGTGTCCTGCCGCCACCATGTGGTGTCCCCTCAGGTAAGGGTGGGTACACACACACCCACACACTTCCTACACCTTCCTCTCTTTCGTTTAGACCCTTCCCCCCTTGCCTTCCCACATACAACCCCCCCATGTTCATTGCGCTACATCAATTCTCAAGAGTTTCCATGATCTATGGAGATTTTTTTGGCTCTCATGATAGGAATCATGAAATCTTTGACATTAAAGTTGATGAGATTGAATGCTAACTGTGCTTTTTCACACACACACACACACACACACATTCTACCCCTTCCTACTTTTGTTTAAACCCTTGTTTCTTTACCTTCTCTCCTCCCCCCCCACCCTCTTTCCCTATTCACCCTACTTTCCTTAATTATCCCTAATTCCTCTTATTTATTCTCCCCTTTTCCTAATACTTTATCCCCAATTTTCCTTCTAATTAAGTTTATTTTTTATTGTTTTCCCTCAAAAAAAATTTTACTTACCTCAAAATTTTCCTTTCTTTTTATTTAATTCTTCTTATTTCCTTTCCCTTATTTTTTCTTTCTTTTTTATCATTTAATAATGGCCTTTTTATAGTTTTCTTCTTATTTTTTCTCTTAAATTCCTTATAATTTTCTTGTAATTGTTTAATCATAGGCGCATGTCCTTCCCCATGTAGATGTGTTGCACCTTTGTAAGCAATCCTTTATTCCCAAGCTTGAACTTCATGATGCAGCCCTTCCATTCATGCAAGAGATCACCTCTTTTGCTCTTGGGAAGCTTATGTGGACCCTTGGCAGATCCTCTCACGACTATCCAATCATTCAAGCTGTAGGTGCAAGGCACCCATTCACCTAGTGCATTTTTGCTCCTGTGGGACATAGAGTACATGTATGGTCTCCTCACCATGCTTATACAGAGGTCACAACAGCAATAGTGGACTAGAAAGTGCAGCTTGGAGGAAGAGAGCAGCTCCGATAGAGGGAGAGAGAGGGAGAAGGTATAGAGGGTGCAACTGAAGCTTGAGAGCACAAAAAGTCATCAACAAGCACACTCTCAGAAAAGCAAAAACTTTGAATAAGGGCTTTTTTTTCATACATGAAATCATTTCAGAGTCTGGAAAGAGTGTTGAGTGCAAGGGAGTTTCATTGAATGATCTTTTGTCCGACGACACTGCTTGGGAGAGGCCTCAGCTTTTCTTTGTCTATGAAATATCACCGATGACATTCGTCAACTCCTTGACAGAATATTACATACCACCATTGGTAGAGTGGGACTATGTAACATAGTCATATTTGCTGATAAAGATGACAAGGAAAAAATGTCTACTACCCTAGAAAAACAATATTGCAATGAGCTTAAGATTTACAATGGTATATACTCAAGAAAGAGAGACAAGAGAGAATGCGGTCTCAAGATACAGAGTCTTGAAACCTTTTTCTTGTGCATGAAGAGCCCTTACAATGATCACTCCTTACAAAACAACATAAGAGGGAATACAAAGAGATTGTAACTACTACTGGAAGAGCATGAAGCTCCAAGTCCCCTCCATTGCAACGCAAATCACTATGAAAGGCCAGCAAAAAGTGCTGATCTTTTAATTAGTATGATGGAATTTTTGCTGCCGTTCGGATGGGAAGTCACATTGTGTCAAATGGGACATTTGTTTGAAGCTCTTATCAGAAAAGGACACCATGTAAATATTATTGAGAGCCCGAGCCCTGCTTGCTTGGAATATCGTGATATCATGGCTTCTCTCACAATAAAGTATGATAAGAAAGGTCCAATCTCACATGAAGAGGATGCTGACATAGAGATGGCCATGTATGATGAGAGCAAGAAAGATGATGAAAATGTTGAAAGTTATGGATATGATAGTGAGGACACCAACAATAGTAAGGAAGCTGAAGGAGATGGATATGACACTGACCTTGCCTCAGAAGGTTACATAAAAAGACCACGAAGTTATCTAGAGGTATGAAAACTTATCTTTAATTTTCTTTATTCATTTAGAAGCATTTTTAAAATTATAATTAATTTAAAATTTTGAATCTCATAATTATTTTATCCTTTTATAGGAGGAGGAAAAGGAGGAGGATGAGGTTTTTAAAGGACAATAAGCCTAGTAGGCTCAAGTCCCATGATTGGCACAACGTCTTACAAGTATTCTAAGTTGTAGGATTAGTGTACCGATAATCGTGATGCATTAGTGTAATTATGATTAAGTTATATTATTGACATGACTTCTTTGTTGCTTTGATAGTTCATCCTCCCAATTACAGTGAAAGGGTGCTTACAAGAAGATGTTAGAAATGTTATATTCAAGGTCAGTGGTATTGTGAGCTATGCTTACTATCAAATCGCATTGGTTGCATTTTCTTCAATTAGTTGAATAATCTGTAGACTGATTATGAATATATCTTACATGGGCATGTGAAATAGGTGGATATCTCAAAAAGAGATCTCCATATCGAGCATTGAGAAGGCTAGGGTGGACTCCATTGAAGTTGTATGCTTGCTTGAGAAGCACTTTCCCTCGAGCATTATGACAACTCAAGTGCACTTGCTTGTGCACATAGTTGATGAGGTGGCCATTGCAAGTACCGTTCATAATCGGTGGATGTTTTTTCTCGAGCAATTTATGAAAACTTTGAAGGGATTTGTAAGGCAAAGAGCAAGACCGGAAGCAAAAGCATGGTAGAGGTATGGCTTGTGTGAGTCATTAGTATATATCACGGAGTTTCTTGCATCCAAGGATCCCGATATGCCACAGGCTTGGCATAACGAGGATGATGATCGCATCGTTGGCAAGGTTCCCTAAGGAAAAGGGATTGAAAGAAAGATGAGCAAAGAGAAAATAGAGACATTCAATAAGTTTTGTATCCTCAATAGCAAGGAGATGCAAAAGTGGATTGAGATATATGAAGCAGCCAAAGCAAAAAGAATAGTTGCAAGGAAGAGATTTAGAGTAATATATAGGCAATCGCAACCATATCCATGGGATCTCACCCTTCTCCCCACTCACATATCACTTGATTGGCTACAACTGGCTCTACGTAAAGCCGAACACGATGGAGAGACAATAAGCGAGCGCGAGCGAGAGTTATCATCTGGATGTATGATGCATGTAAGTTTCTTACCTCTTGATGTAATTAAGTAATTATTTGTGGCAATATACGCTATAAAATAGATGCATCCTCATTGTTTTAATGATTCTCTTTTGCAGTACAAAAAGTACAGTGCATTATGGTCATATGGACGACATTTTTGTATGGAATGCATCGATTCAAAGAGAGTCACGTATGATTGTGGAGTCATAGCTAACTTCACACAAGATAGCCGAGAAGACTAAACTCTTATCAGGTTGTCCAGGAAAGAGGTTCTTGTACAATTCTTCTTGAGGCAAGACTTATCCCTTTCAAGTTTTACTTTTTGTAGGAATTGTCATAACTATGCAATCGTTGTGCCTGGTGCATGATTGTTTCAAGATAGCTATGGAAATTTCGGTATGCATCAAATTACATTGAACAACTTGATGATAAAAAAAGAAATAACCACTTTGAAACACTTACGATATAACCCCTTTTGCAAAGACTTTTAAGAGGCTTCCTCTTTGGACTTTTTGGGTGTGGGGCACGACACCATTTGATGGGTGTCCTGCCCCCATCATGTGGTGTCCCCTCAAGTAAGGGTGGGTACACACACACACATACTTCCTACACCTTCCTCTCTTTTGTTTAGATCCTGACCCTCTTACCTTCCCACATACAACCCCCCCCCCTCGCTTTTCATCCCCCCTATTTTTTCCTACAAACTCCTTTATTTTCAAGCATTATGAGTTAGGACATGTTCTTTGTGCTACATCAAGTCTCAAGAGTTTCCATGATCTATGGAGAGATTTTTGGCTCTCATGATAGGAATCATGAAATCTTTGACCTTAAAGTTGATGAGATTGAATGCTAACTGTGCTTTCTCATCTCATTGATTTTGATGTTTTGTGCACACACACACACACACACACACACACATCCTACTCCTTCCTCCTTTTGTTAAAACCATTGTTCCTTTACCTTGTCACCTCCCCCCCCCTCCCTCTTTCCCTATTCACCCTACTTTCCTTAATTATCCCTAATTCTCCTGATTTATTCTCCCCTTTTCCTAATACTTTATCAGTTTTCCTTGTAATTAAGTTTATTTTTTATTGTTTTCCTCCAAAAAAAATTTTACCTACCTCAAAATTTTCCTTTCGTTTTTTTAATTCTTCTTATTTCATTTCCCTTATTTTTTCTTTCTTTTTTATCCTTTAATAATGTCCTTTTTAAAGTTTTTTTCTTATTTGTTGTTTCTAATTTTTACTTTTACCTTTTTTCCTCATCTCCTAATGTCTATTTCCTTTATTATTCCTTTAGTACTTTTCCTTTTTTACTTTCTCGAAATTTTCTTCAAATCTTCATTGTAATTTTTACTTATTCCTCTTATTCTACATGTCTTATTTTTCTTATGTTTTTTAAATCTACTTAAACACTTTTTGCTAACCTCACCTTTATTAAAATTCAACTACCCTACACGCCCCTTAAACTACATGTTTTCTAAAAAATTGCACCCCCCACTGCTCTTTAACTCTTGGCCTTCCCAATTTCTGCATGCCTCCCTAAATCCCTTGTACTTTTTCCACCTCTCCAAAATTCCCTAATCCGACTATCCCTCTGCTTGAGTACTCCCCTCACAGATCTATTTAAACCCCTCTCCAATTACATACCCCCTCACAATCCTCTCAAGCTTCCTCTACCACCGTACCCCTACCTACCTGCTATCAATACTTTGTGTGACACCTTCTCCCGGTGACCCTATGTACTACCCTGTGGCATGTACCTGCCGTCTCCACAATCTATTGTACCTCTGCTCTACTAGCTCCCTCCCCCCATGGGGCTGCTTCGCCTACCCACTGCTCCTCACTATTCGTGCCTCTTCTAGCAAATATCTACAGCCTGTGTTTATGACACCTTTCTTCCCAACTTAAGTTAAGCTGGTTCTTATCATGTTTTCTTGTTGGATGGTGGTAGGTATGCAAATTCTCCTCTTTAGTAAATGAGATGCTTGTCAGGACTTCACCGGCTTTACTTTTGTTTGCAAATATTTTTTTGCTTAAACATTATTGGCATTCCTTGCCAAATAAACTCTTACATACTTTTTTATACATTCTCATAAGTGGAGCCTAACCTCAGAGCTTGGACTACCTGACGGATTCGATACTTTTATACCAACCTTTATTTTATGAACACCCATATAATAAATATTTTTGAATCCACCCCCCTTATTTGAGCTTCGTGTGTCGTGTTGTTAAAAGGTTTTATATTTTAAACACACACACACGCAAACCTTATTAACCCTTGGCCAAGTTAACTATGTGCCACGTTGGTAACCCTTGATCGGGTTAGCCACATGGCACATGCCACGTGCCATGTTGCTCACAAAACTCTTATCAGGTTGTCCCCAGGGATGAGGTTCTTGTACAATTCTTCTTGAGGTAAGACCTATCTCTTTTAGGTTTTACTTTTTGTTGGAATTGTCATAACTACGCACTCGTTGTGCCTGGTGGGTGATTGTTTCAAGATAGTTATGGTAATTTTGGTATGCATCAAATTACATTGAACAACTTGATGATCACAAAAGAAATAACCACTTGGAAACACTTATGATATAATTCCTTTTGCAAATACTTACAAGAGGCTTCCTCTTCGGACTTTTTGGGTGCGAGGCAAGACAACACTTGATGGGTGTTCTGCTCTTACGTCAGCCATAATCCCGGTATTTTTTGGTGTGGTTATGGTGAAGTGGGAAACCAAAGGGCTCGACAGTGCTTGCATTAATATGGAGTGCAATGTTAAGGCCTAAAGGGAAGGTTCTAAGGTCCATTATGGACATGTGGCACTCAATTGGGCTCCAAGTGGCGAGCACTGCATTCAAGGGAGATTCTAGAGAGAGGCTCCACAAAAGGAAGGAAAGAGAAGGAACTTAAGAGAGTTCATAGAGGAATGCAAGGGGAGCACTCGACGCTGGGTGGTGAATCAGAGTTGAATCAGAGTTGAGCCCTCTTTATGGAGATGTTACATTAGTATCAGAGTAGGTCATGATTGGTTGAGGAGACTTGAAGACTTGAAGTTTCACATACGCTAACTCGCCGAGACTATAGACAATGCAGAGAATTAAGGGGTTCGAGGATACTGAGTTGTGTTTTAAAGACTTCAATTTTCAGGAAGATCGTGATTCATGGCTGTCAAGTGTCAAGAAATTTGAATGGAGAGCGATAATTAAAGCTGGCTGTTGTAGTCTTTTCGAGGTCACGACTCACGTAGCTTTGAAGCTCTCGACTCCCGAGTCCCTACCTTGGGCTTGAGCCTTGAAACATATTGCAAATAATAATATCCACGCTGTGCAGCCACCTCACTAATGCTATATGAGATTCAGAGACAATGCACGGCACAAATCCCCTTGGCAATACAGCCCTGAGCAATGGCGTAGAGATCAGGAACTGGGTCTAGAAGGATTTCGAAAGCGTTGGAACGCTGCCTTGGCTAAGGTTTGATAGTTGTGGTCTGTGTAATAGTTTATGCAGTTCGTTGGAAGCTGCATTGAAGTATATCTCTAGGCTTGATGCTTTGTCAGAGTCATGATACTTGCACAACGGCTTGAAAGTTGATATAAGTTTTCGTCTCTTGAGGATTTGTTCATAGAAGTGTGCATCGATTTATATATACAGAGTTGTACTATAGAGAAATGAAGAGGCCATTGCCATGCCATACAAAGGTTTTAAAACCTTTTAATTAAAAAAAGCCACATCATTCAAGGTCATACCTTAGCATATCATAGCCTTTTTAACCCCTCTCATCCTCTATATCTCTAAAAAATCCCAAGCCCATATTATTTTCTTGTCTAAGCCTTGCCAAACGCAAAGAAGAGAAAGACTGTTAATGGAATATCTTAGGAAGGGCCAAATCCAACCAAGTAGCTCACCTTGGTTTGCACCAGTTTTATTGGTAAAGAAAAAGGATGGTCCTATTCGTTTATGCATCGATTACCGAGCACTACATAAAATCACCATAAAAAATAAGTATCCTATGCCTTGCATTGATGAGCTCTTTGATCAATTGTAAGGGGCAAAATATTTTACTAAAATTGATTTCAGATCAGGATATCACCAAGTACGAATTAGGAAATAAGATGTCCCTAAGCCATCATTTCGTACTGAGTATGGGCATTATCAATTTAAAGTAATGCCATTTGGATCAACAAATGCTCCAGCAACTTTCATGACACTTATGAATAGTGTCTTAAGGCCATATCTAGGAAAATTTGTTGTAGTATTTTCAGACGATATCCTTATTTATAATAAAACAAAAAAAAAGCATTTGGAACATTTGCGAAAAGTGTTCTAGCTGCTTAGAGATAATTCACTCTTTGCTAAAGAATCCAAATGTGAATTCTTTGCAAAAGAAGTGAAATTCTTAGGACATATAATATCCCAAGAAGGGGTTCATATGGACCTTGACAAAGTAAGGGCCATATTGGAATATCCACATCCTACAAATCTAGGAGAATTACATATATTCTTAGGTTTGTCAGGATTCTATAGGAGATTCATCTAGGATTACGCTAGGATTGTTGTTCCGATGGCGGACTAGCTTAAGGGGAAGAGAAGCACCTTCATATGGGATGAACCTCAAAATAGAAGTTTTGAAAAATTAAAAGTAGCTATAGTGGCAGCTCCTGTCTTAAAAGTAGTGGATCCCAATGAACCATTCGTGGTTGAGATAGATGCCAGTGATTTTGCTGTTGGGGAAGTGCTTATACAAAAAGGTCAACTAGTGGCTTTTGAAAGCAAAAAGTTAGATTGTGCCCAACGGAATTACTCAACATATGAGAAGGAACTATATGCTATAGTTTATGCTTTAAAAAAGTAGAGGCACTACTTATATGGTGCAAAATTTGAGATCATCTTTGATCAGGAGAGCATTAAGTGGATTTGTAATCAGCCAGAGCTTAAAGGTAGAAAAGCTAGATGGGCTGAGTTAATGCAAGAGTTTGATATACAATTGACATATAGGAAAAGGAAGTTCTAGCAGACTCTCTTAGCCGAATGCCGATTGCTAATAAATTGAGTTTTACTCAATTTCAAAATGATTTCCTATTCCTTAAAGGGGAAATGTGAGTTTGATCCTCACTTCTCTGAAATACGGAAAGCAATTAGAAATAGGGATCCAACTAATTGAGAGGCTTTAACTAAGGAGTCGCATGGAAATGGCGACACACCACAGGTTGGTGATAAAGGACTTAAGTGGAAAAAATATACTATTGAAGATGGCTACCTGCTTTACAAGGGTAGAGTACATGTCTCAGATGATAATGACATTATGCGCCAAATTCTTTTTGAATGTCATGATAGTCCGAGTGTTGGACACCCAGGAATTCAGAAGACATATGTGCTTCTGAAAAGACAATTCTTTTGGCCTGGAATAGGTAAGGACGTCAAGTGCCAAAAATGCCAGGTTGATAAGGCTGAACGCCTTAAGGTAGGAGGTCTCCTATACCCATTGGAGATTCCATCTGGCAAATGGGAAAGGATCTCCATGGATTTCATTGTGGGATTCCCTAGGACACAGAGGGGGCACAACTCAGTGTGGGTAATTGTGGATCGGTTGACCAAGATGGCTCATTTTATTCCTATCAGTGAAGATGTTAAAACTCCTAAATTAGCTAGGCTATTTGTGGAGCATATCTATAGACTCTATGGGCTACTAGCCGGTATTGTTAGTGACCGGGATAGCAAATTTAACAGCCATTTTTGTAGGGCTGTGTTTAAGAGGTTAGAAACTTTATTGAATATGAGCACCATGGATCATCCACAGAGTGATGGTCAAACTGAAAGGGTCAACCAGATCATTGAGAGGATATGCTTCGAGCATATGTAAGTAAACGGCAAACTAATCGGGAATAGTATCTGCCCATATTAGGATTTGCATATAATCATGCCAAACATTCAGCTACAGGTTTTAGTCCATTCATGATGATGTATGGATTTCAACCAAGAGCCCCAATGATAGTGGGACTCGAAAAAGAGAAGATTCAAGCGGCCAAAGACTTTTTGAAGATATGAATCAAACGCTTAAGTTAGCTAAAGATAGCATAAGAAGAGCTCGGGATAGAGCATGAAGTTATGCAAACCCCCACTGTAGAAAGTTGGAGTTTGAAGTAAATAAGAAAGTCTATCTTAAGGTACCTGAATCTTCAGAATCTCTAAAGATAGTTAAATGTCCGAACTTGTCTCCTAGGTAATTGTTAGATATTAATGCTCCACTCTCATGTAACTATGAGGGAACTAGATAACTCTACTTGTAAGCCCCCCATATGAGAAGAAGGCATTTGAGTAGCTCGCTTATCTGGTAGGTCCTGGTTTGGACACCAGATGGGGGCCATGTGTGGCTTGATGGCTGGACGGCTTCAGATAGAGTTGGCACACTACCAACTAGGCTACATGCAAGTGCAAGAAGGCATCCCTTGACTGACTGCATTGAGGGTAGACGGAGCATTTCCCGAGGTAGCCCACTCTCAGGTTGCGGGGCCTGTTTGGAGCCTCAAATTATCCCAGATGGCTCTGGGCCGAACGGAGACCGTAGGTTAGTTGCTCTGTTTTGCGCACCGGTTCTATCGTATGGTCGGCGGCCTATTTCGGGACCGACCCCTAGTCGACCGTTTTGGGCGGACTGGGTCGGTCACCCAATTGAGCCTAACCAACTACGACTGGTGGCTATATAAGAGCAAGCCCATGAAGCCCATTTTCATCATTGGCTACAGCAACCCTGATTCCTTAGCATCCAGTCTCCGTTCTCTACTATTTCTGGCATGCCATCGAAGCTTCTCTCACAGGAGCGCACGGTTGGGAGACAGCGCCATCTATTGTATCAGTTCTACAGTAATCAAAATTTTGATTCTCCATACTATCTTGTTTTCTCTCTTGCGTACGAGATCCTGTTATCTTGAGCACAGAAGTTGTATTATTTTCTTACATGGTATCAGAGCCTGGACTCTAGCAAGAAGATTTGGTAGTGTGTTTCTGTTTGCGAGCAGATTGTGAGAGATGGCCCAGCCTGCAAGACTACGAATCCCACCGTTTGGCGAAAGCGAAAAGTTGGACGACTCTAACTATCCACTCTGGAAGTTCAAGATGAAGACCATCCTAAGCGCATATGAGCTTTAGGACACTGCTATTGGGGTGGACATGAGGCCGGCCGGATCCAGCCAATGCAGGACAACATATAGTACCAACTGGCTGGATTCGGTTGCGAGACCAAATCTAGCCAATGTAGGACAAGAAGAAATGCCGATGCATTGTGTTCTATTGTATGTAGTGTTAGTGATTTTGTCATGGCGTTAATTCAACATGTCACCACAGTGGAGGAGGGATGGACGGTCTTGAAAAATCAGTATGAGACCACGAATCAGACGCGGATTCAAAATCTAGAGATTCAACTCGGGAACGAGAAATTGTCTGAGTTTAAAGCGGCAGAGAAGTTCATCACTAGGGTGAAGAATCTGCGCGATCAGATGACTGCGATTGGCATCACCATCACCAGTGAGAATCTAGCACGAAGGTGCATACGGATTCTCCCACTAAAGTACGACGGTCTTGTTACGGCGTTGAATATGCAGAACAGAAAACCGCCCCTCAACTTTGAGGATTTCAGCATGATGCTTCTAGAGGAGGAGATGCATCAAAAGACGAGGACTGGAGAAGATTCGGCTTTCTGGACCGGATCAAAGAAAGGTAAGGGTAAGGACTCTGGTAGCCCATCTTCTTCTGATGATAAAAAGAGAAAGAAGAAGATCAAGTGCTTCTATTGCAACAAGGCAGGGCACAAGCAGAATGAGTGCCGAAAGAAGATTGTAGATGAGAAGAACGGAGTAAAGAAAGAGTCCAGCAACAGCGCGCAGGCTGTACCAATAGAGCTGTTTGTCGCAATTGAGGAGATTTGCACAGAGGAGTTCATGCACCTGCGGATGAACCGTGGATCATTGACAGTGGTGCATCATGCCACATGACCAATTGGAAGGATTGGTATACCTCTCTATTGCCAGTAGGGAATGACATCTTGGTAGCAGTCGGCAATGATGCAAAATGTCTAGCAAAAGGAAAAGGTATGATTGCTCTCAAGTTAGATGGAGTTGTAAAACAATTGTCCGATGTTCTTTATGTGCCAGATATCAAGAGGAACTTATTGTCCGTTTTCGTGATCACGGATCGGGACCTCAAAGTTCAATTCGATAAGAATGGTGCACAGATCCTGGATCTTCAAGGAAAGGTCGTTGGTAATGGTACACGGTGCAATAACATCTATGAACTCTCAGCTTTTAATGCTCAAGCTGATGTGAAGAACACTAGGTTGTGGCATGAGAGGTTTGGTCATCTAAACCTTAGTTCTTTGAAGGAGATGCATAAAAGTGGAAAGATTGCAGACCTAGCAGAAATTTCAGATCTGCCTGATGTATGTGAAGCTTGCATGATGGGCAAGTAGCATCGGCAGTCCTTTCCTAAAGAGGCTAGTAGGGCAAAGGCTCCTCTAGACCTCATTCACATAGACCTCTGCGGAAAAATGGAGACGGAAGCTTTGGGTGGAACCTACTACTTCATGATGCTGATCGACGACTACAGTAGAAGAATATGGATATACTTCCTGAAGACTAAAGACGAGGCTTTTAGTAAGTTCAAGGAATGGCATGTAATGGTCGAGAAAGAAACAGGGAGAAAGGTGAAGAAGTTGAGATCAGACAGAGGTGGAGAGTTCACATCAACTGAATTCGAAAGTTACTGCAAAAGTCACGGAATCAAGAGGCAGAAACCCCTGGCACATACATCACAGCAAAATGGAGTAACAGAACGCAAGATGCGTGTCATCTGCAAAATGGGCCGGAGTATGATGAAAGGGAAAGATTTGCCAAAGACTTTCTGGGCATGTAACATGGCAGTTTACATTCTCAATCGTAGCTACACGAAGGCTGTCAATGGGATGACTCCACTGCAGGCCTTTTCTGGTAAGAAACCTTTAGCTGCACATTTCAGGGTTTTTGGATGTGACTGTTTTGTGCATGTCCCTGATGCTACCAGGACCAAATGGGAACCGAAGATCCGGAAGTGTATTTTCTTGGGCTACAGTGAAGAGGCGAAGGGTTACCGTCTCTATAACCCTGTTACCAAGAAGGTAATTGTACGTCGCGATGTGGTCTTCTCAAAACAGCCGCATCAATTGGAGGAGGATGCTTCCTTCCCAAACAATAGGATATCCATCCAGTACTGCCACCAATAGCAGACCGAACTCCCCCAACGGTGCTTGGGAGGATTCAAGACAAAGAAGATGAAGAAGAGCCTATAGAACCACAATGGCAACGGCCATTCCCGAAGTGGGTAAAGCAGCTTTTGGATGGCAAAGAACCTCCAGCCATTGAGGAGGAACCATCCGAACACCACCGGTCCAAGAGATTAGAGGAGCAAAGAAGGGCGCAAGAACACTTGGCCAACTATGCTTTGATGACAGAAGTGATCCGTCTGATGAACCCAAGTGTCTTGAAGAGGCACAGGGCGATGATAGGTGGATGGAGGCTATGCAGTCGGAGTATGGCTCCATAATGAAGAACAACACTTGGGACCTTGTGGATCGACCACCAAAACGCAAGGTAATCAGAACCAAGTGGGTGTACAAGACCAAGTACAAGTCCGATGGCACGTTGGATAAGTACAAGGCTCGGCTCATGGCAAAAGGATTCACACAGGTACATGGTTTTGATTATTAGGATACTTTTGCTCCCACAGCTCAACTAACCACAATTTGCGGTGTTTTGGCTTTAGCTGCCTAGGGAAGTTGGCCCGTGTTTCAGATGGATGTAAAATCCTCCTTTTTGAATGGGGATCTCAAGGAGGAGGTATACATGGAACAACCACCAGGTTTTGTGATCCCCGATTCAGAAGGTAAAGTCTGTAAACTCAAGAAGGCATTTTACATGCTGAAATAGGCCCCACGAGCATGGTACCAGCGAATTGTGGCCTACTTTCTGTAAAACGAGTTCAGAAGGAGCCCATCTAATGCAAATTTGTATATCTTCAGAGAAGGAGGCAAGTGTATGATCGTGGTCCTTTATGTGGACGACCTTGTCATGACAGGGAACCATGAAGAGAAGATCTCGCAGACAAAGCATTTGCTAGGAAGAGAGTTTGAAATGGTAGATGCATTTCAGTTTGGGGATTGAATTTTGGCAAGAGCCGAAACAGATCTTCATTTCACAGCTGAAGTATGCTGGAGAGATACTGAAGGCATTTGGCATGCTGAGTGCAAGACAATTGGTACCCCTATGGAGGTTGACGTGAAGCTCTCAAATGAGGATTCATCACCACTGGTGGACGAAGCGAAGTACAGAAGGCTTGTGGAAGTTTGATTTACTTGTGCAACACACGGCCGGACATTAGTTTTGCGACTGGTGTACTAAGCAGGTTTTCCAATAAGCCCTGAGAGAACCATTGGAGGGCAGGGATGCGGATGCTAAAATACATCAAAGGCACACTTGATGATGGCATCACCTATACCAAGGGCATTATCTTGACTGGATTCTGTGACTCGGATTGGGCAGGAGATGTGGACAGCAGGAGATCAGTAGATTATTGTTTCACTTGGATTTGGAGTTATGTCATGGGTCAGCAAGAAGCAACCCACAGTTGCTCTTTCTTCTACCGAGGTCGAGTACAAATCTGCATGCTTTGCTTCTTGCGAGGTAGTGTGGTTGAGGAGGATTCTGGGGGACATGGGTGCAGTGCAGAACAAGCCTACGCAGTTATCATGTGACAATCAGAGTTGCATGGTAATTGCAAAGAACCCTGTGTTCCACGCTCGCACAAAACACATTGAGATTCAATATCACTTTGTACGCGAGCTCATCATGGATGGAGAGGTCGACTTGGTGTACTGTCCGACTACAAAGAATGCTGCAGACATCTTCACAAAGGCTCTTAGAAGAGACTTGCTAGAGAGACATCTTCATCGACTTGGCATTGGACTGAAAAAGTAAGTTCACTTGCAGGTGGACATTGAGGGGGGGTGTTAGATATCAATGCTCCACTCTCATATAACTATGCGGGAACCAGCTAACTCTACTTGTAAGCCCCCCATATGAGGAGAAGGCATTTGAGTAGCTCGGTTATCCGATAGGTTCTGGTTTGGACACCAGATGGGGGCCATGTGTGGCCTGATGGCTAGACGGCTTTAGATAGAGTTGGCACACCACCAACTAGGCTACATGCAAGTGCGGGAAGGCATCCCTTGACTGACCGCACTGAGGGTAGACGGAGCATTTCCCGGGGCAGCCTACTCTCGGGTTGCGGGGCTCGTTTGGAGCCTCAGATGATCTCAGATGGCTCTGGGCCGAACGGAGATCGTAGGTTAGTTGCTCTGTTTTGCGCACCGGTTCTATCGTATGGTCGGTGGTCTATTTCGGGACCAACCCCCAGTCGACTGTTTTGGGCAGACTGGGTCGGTCACCCAATTGAGCCTAACCGACTATGACTGGTGGCTATATAAGAGCAAGCCTGTGAAGCCCATTTTCATCACTGGCTATAGCAACCCTGATTCCTTAGCATCCAGCCTCCATCCTCTACTGTTTCTGGCACGCCATCGAAGCTTCTCTCACTGGAGCGCACGGTTGGGAGGCAGCGCCATCTATTGTATCAATTCTATAGTAATCAAATTTTTGATTCTCCATACTATCTTGTTTTCTCTCTTGCGTACGAGATCCTATTATCTGTTGAGCACAGACGTTGTATTATTTTCTTACAGTAATGTGGACCATTCACAATACTTAAGAGGATTGGAGAACTTGCTTACAAATTAGCCTTACCTGAGGGATGTAGAGTACATCCAGTTTTTTTAAAAAGAAAATTAGGAGATGATGATAATCTCATTGGAAATGAAGTCCTAGTTGAACTCATTGAACCTGCATCTTTACCGCATGAACTAGAAAGAATTTTAGATAAACAAGGAAAAAAAACACGACATACTATATGGCAAGAATGTTTGGTTAAGTGGAAAGATAGATCTGAAAAGAGTTCACCATGGGAAAGGGTAAGCAGTCCCCAGAGGAGGTTTCCCAATTTTGTTTTCGGGGACGTAAACCATTATAAAGGGGAAGGGAATGTTACGTCAGCCATAATTCCGGTATTGTCTGGTGTGGTTACAGTGAAGTGGGAAACCAAAGGGCTCGACAGTGCTTGCATTAATATGGAGTGCAATGTTAAGGCCTAAAGGAGGGCAGTAAGGCTCTAAGGTCCATTATGGACATGTGGCACTCAATTGGGCTCCAAGTGGCAAGCACTGGGTTCAGGGGAGATTCTAGAGAGAGGCTCCACAAAAGGAAGAAAAGAGAAGGAACTCAGGAGAGTTCACAGAGGAATGCAAGGGGAGCACTTGATGAATCGTGGCTAGGTGGTAAATCAGAGTTGAGCCCTCTTTATGGAGATGTTACACCTGCCCCCATCATGTGGTGTCCCCTCAGGTAAGGGTGGGTACACACACACACACACACACACACACACACACACACACACACACACACACACACACTTCCTATACCTTCCTCTCTTTGGTTTAGACCCTGGCCCCCTTGTCTTCCCACATACGACCCCCCTCCTTTCATCCCCCATATTTTTTCCTACAAATTCCTTTATTTTCAAGCATAATGAGTTAGGACATGTTCTTTGAGCTACATCAATTCTCAAGAGTTTCCATGATCTATGGAGAGTTTTTTGGCTCTCATGATAGGAATCATGAAATCTTTGACTTATTGCTCTTATTCTAAATGTCTTATTTTTCTTATGTTTTTTGGCCTGCTGCCGTTAGGTAGCCTTAGTGAAGGTTCAACAACTTTCAAAACCAAAAATAATTTCTAGCATTTTTCAGATGTGTTTTTCTTTCAAATTCTTTGATTGGTTGGTGTGTTGACTTTAGAGCATCTCTTTCAAATTTGGGTTTGCTTTTTTGAAAGTGCATTCATCTCTCTTTCCTCTTCCACTTTTTTGTTAAAATTAGAACGTGCATTCATTGAACATTGCCTCTCTCTCCTCTTGCATTTCTCTCCATCTCTCACATTGGACAAGATTCACCTTTTTCTCCCCCCCCCCCCTCTCTCTCTCTCTCTCTCTCTCTCTCTCTCTCTTCTCCTTCTTCTCTCTCTCTCTTCTTTTTCTCTCTCTCTTGGAAAGCCACATCAATAAAATTCATCTTGTTAAATCTATTTAAAGACTTTTTCCTAACCTCACCCTTATTAAAATTCAACTACCCTACACTCCCCTTAAACTACATGTTTTCTAAAAAATTGCACCCCCCACTGCTCTTTAACTCCTGGAGTTCCAGATTTCTGTGTGCCTCCCTAAATCCCTTGTACTTTTTCCACCTTCCCAAAATTCTCGAATCGCGACTATCCCTCTACCCGACTACTCCGTCACGGATCTATTTAAACCCCTCTCCCATTATGTACCCCCTCACAATCCTCTCAAGCTTCCTCTGCCCCTATACCCCCTACCTACCTGCTATCAATACTTCGTGCAACACCTTCTCCTAGTGACCCTACGTACTACCCTGTGGCATGTACCTGCCGTCTCCACAGTCTATTGTATTGTCAACGACGGGGGTTGGCATAGCAGAGATTTGGACCGTCGGATCCAAAAACATTAATTGTCATAATTTTGGGCAGACACTGTAACGGGACAATTCCAACAAACATCGAGGACAACCGGTCATCACCCGGCAGTCTGAACTGCCCTACGGAGTCCCAAATCGCGCCACCATTTTGACCACTCAAACGAAGACACGTGTCCCACTGGCACCACCTTCCCCCTCCACTGACGGCCGGAAATCGGCAACCGGCTCCCAGCCTCTGGCTAGTCGCGGGTGTGCCCGGTTTTCCTCTCGGGAATCGGCTGCCGACGCGGATTCCCTACGGCTGCTCGTACCCACTATTCGTGCCTCTCCTACTGCAAATATCTACAGCCTGCTAAGCGGGCATCGATGCGTATTTGGTATTTGGTCGCGTGAACTAAACCGGTACTGGCTCTCTCTAAGACTCAATGGGGGCGTCCAGAATTCTCATCATCGGAGCAACGGGCTACATCGGAGCTTACATCGCCAGAGCCAGCGTAGCTCACGCCCATCCCACCTTCGTCTTGCTCAGACCTTCCTCACTTGCATCTCCTGCCAAAGCACAGCTCATCGAATCCTTCAAAGCTTCAGGGATCTCGATTCTATATGTGAGTTTTGCGCAGTTGAACGGTAAAACATCAGTCGCAAACTTGTGGAAGCTCTAATTGTAGCTCTAGATCAGTAGATCAGTCGCAAACTTGTGGATGCGGTACGACGGAGTACGTTTTGTTGATCGCATCGTAAATTTTCACACAGGGCTCGTTGGACGACTACGAAAGCATTGTCGCAGCAGTGAGGCAAGTGGATGTGGTGATTTCGGCCGTCAGTGGGCCGCAACTCTTGGACCAGCTTAAGATCGTCTCAGCCATCAAAGAAGTCGGTACTATTACGGTATAGCAACCGATCATTATTCATTTGGGGATGTTCTTTCTGATCCGAATTGGGTACGGAACATTGTATTTTTATAATTTCTTTGAACGCTGGGCGCATGTGTAGAGGTTCGTGCCTTCTGACTATGGATCTGATTTGGTGGGTTTGGTCGAAGTAGAGCTCACGCAGCCTGTGAGGTCTGCTTTTGGACCTAAATTGAAGATTCGCCAAGCTTTGGAGGAGGAAGGGATCCCGTTCACCTACATGATAACCAATTGGTTTGCCGGTTGGTTTCTTGCGAACCTTGGTCGAGGGGACTGTGAATCGCTAATTCCTAGAGACAAGGTTGTCATATATGGCGATGGGAACACTAAAGGTCTGTTCAAATTTGTCAGATCCTCTGTGACACGACAACCTCCAAGTCGTCGTTCCCTTCTCAGTGCTCACCTATCCGGTTGTGCTTTCTTGGCAGCTATTTACGTGACGGAGGAGGATATTGCTACATACACAATCAAGGCAGTCGACGATCCTAGGACCTTGAATAAGTTCGTTCATTTGAGGCCATCAAAGAATGCTCTGTCCCAGAACGAGATGATTGCCCTGTGGGAGAGCAAAATAGGGAAATCTTTGGCAAAGGTGTTCATGACAGAGGAGGAAATGCTCAAGCAAATGGAAGGTATGCAAGACTCAAAAATTAACGTTCAACTTTGTTACTAGCGCTACTTAAGAACCGCTTCTTACATATGCACAAGTAAATAAGATCGTGCTGCTTAATGAATCTGACGATGCACAGTAGGCGTCATGAATATGTGTGATTTTATCTAAATATAAATCGGTTAGCCGCAGAGCGTCTGCTTAGTGTCTGCCTCAGGGCCTTTGTTTACGTGCTTGTTGAGTATGTACCTGTTGTTATTTGGGTGCCTTTGTTTTCTTGGTTCGATGAGGGAGACCGGTTTGACCCTCTAGTCTTGAGGGGACATCTGATTTGCATCTCCTTCGGCTTGTTTTCTTGTTTCAGATGTACCATACCCAAAGAACATTGGCATGGCCCTGAGGCACATTGTCCTAATAAAGAAAGCACAGTACTATTTTAAAAATGGACCTCAAACCGTTGAAGCTTTAGAGTTGTATCCAGAGGTGAAGTACACGACTATAGATGAGTATCTTGATAGCTTCATCTGAGTACTGAAAATTGATCCAAAATCCTCCTTTTCTTGTGCTTTGAAGTTCCGTGATTCGAGAGCTTAAGACTCGGAAGAATTTGTGCACCACAATTTGTAGTTTTTAAAGCGCTGGCCTGGGTGTGGCACTCATATGAGGCAACAAAGGTAATAATGCTCATTTCAATAGTGAGGGCTTGAATAAGGGTGTGCATTATCATATCTTCTCATGTGGAGTCTTCCACCTATTCAATCTATTGGAAGTGTTTACCATTTTCCCCATTCTAGTGCATGAGGTTTGGGGTAGTGTCATTGACATTGAAGAAATATAGGTTCTTAAATTATTACATCCTATGAAAAAGCAAATGTAGCTAGGTTTTGAAGTAAATGTATTATGCCATAATTGGTTGCATGTGTTAGCATGTAATAAAGAAGGTTCAAGAGAGCATAGTTGGTGGTATGATTTTGTGCGGTTGTGGGGACAAGACGCTTCTTGGTGGGGTGTCCTCTCGCTCTACTTGTGTCCTTTTTCACAATAAGAGTGCTGATGTATTTCAACTTTATGTGAACAAGTGTATGTATATTAGTTTTGAGTGCTTATGCATGTACTTGATTAGAGTTAAAGCAGTTATTATCAGGAGCGGATTGATGAGTGAGGGTCTTGTTAAAGAAATGGAGAGAGAGAGAGAGAGAGAGAGAGAGAGAGATGAGTAATAACAAGACACCTGGTCCACAAGATGTTGTACAATGTATATGCTAGTTCCACACTCGTGCATCTAGTGGAGTGAATCTAAAGAGGATAAGGGGAAAAGATCCCATATTCCATGTGCACATGAGTGATGCAATTTACATTCTTAACACCCCCTCTTAAATTGATCCCATATTCCATGTGCACATGAGTGATGCAATTTACATTCTTAACACCCCCTCTTAAATTGCACTTACTAGATAAAACTTGTCACTTTCCTACTTGACCTTCATCTTGGCATAGTTTTGTGTATCGCTATCTTGAATTGGCTTCACATCCTCTTTTAAGGACTACTTTGTGCTAACAAAATTGCGGATTGATCCCCTTCATGTCGATGTAGTTCCACAAAAAAGCATCAATGAAAGGGCTTAGAAGATTATGTAGGTCGAACTAAAATGCCAAGGTAAGACTTGGACAATCTTGGGGTTGGAGTCGGTGTTGAGGTTCAAGTCAGTGAGGTCGTCTTCCTTGATGCATTTGGGATGATGGAGTTCATGCCCAAAAGCCTTCTCCAATTGAATCTGCTCACCGATGCCCTCTTGATGCCTACGCTGGCATCCATGTTGACATCATAATGAACACTATAATTAGCCTTGTCTTCTACATCCTTGCTCGGTAGTGGCGTTTCCTAAGGGAGCTCGTACTTGTATAATAAGGCCACCACATCCACTTCAAAATAGGGGGCCTAGGGTGGGGTGGTTTCTTAGATACTTATCATCATCCATGCTATCAATCATGTTAACAACTTTTGCCACCTGTGGCCAAAGGTGCATGTTAGATGATCGCTTCATTGCGATGGATAACTTGACCTTGTTTGCCCCCTTTTGGATGATGCTACGGTTGGAGTTCTAGTTTTGCTTGACATGTAATTGTTGGGAGCCAAGGCTTGCCCAAGAGCATGGGCTTGGCTCCATGGATATCCTCCATTTGGAGCACAACTATGGCTATCAAGAACGTGAGGCTTTCAACTATGATGTTGGATACACTGTGGAGACGACCCTATGTGTCGTTGGTGTCAGATTCACCTCGCGAACGGGGTTGACACCTAGAATCCTAGCCACGAGCACATGGAGTCGGACATTATATTGACACCAGGGCTAGCATCAAGCAGAATGCTCGGGATTGCTTGGTTCCACAGACTCGCCATGATTACTGGTGTGTTTTCATCATATACTAGCCCCTCAGGTACGTCTAGGTGCAAGTAAACTGGGTGGCACAAATGTGTAGTACACATAGAGCCTTTGTCACAAACTATGGGAACTTCCCTATCTAGGGTATCATCATTTTGGATTGGTGTAGTCAGCTCCCGTGGAGCGAGAAGTTGTTTGCATAGTTATTGGTGGAAGGAAGGCACAAGATTCAATAGTTTTTCTACCAACATGTTGATGTTAAGGTCCTTCAATGCATCACAAATATCGAAATTGAGGTAAGAAGTCGATCTGTCACCCACACTAGGGTTTACCACCATAGGTTGCAGCTCACTCAATCCACCCTGGGGGAGGACTTTCACCCACACTAGGGTTTACCGCCATAGGTTGCGGCTCACTCAATCCACTTTGGGGGAGGACTTGTGATTGTCAAGCAGTGACTCTTCATAATTCATTGTGAGCAATGACTTTTCATCATTTGTTGTGAGAGCTGGAAGCGAACCAACAAGGGGCTTGAATTCTTTGACCCATGGTGTAAAATTTTTCTTGGACCTGCCAGTCATATGGCTCCTTTGCTTTCTGGGTGGGATGCCCTTCTGGCAATGTAGGACTTGGCGGAATATTCATCGCCCTTGTCACGACATTGATGACTGTAGCATTATTAGAAATTCGATGTTTTGGCTCAATAAGAGCCTCAATATGCGTGGTATTAGCCTAAGGTGCAGCAAGAGAGGTGTCGTGGCTATTTGCATGTCCATTCGATCCTTCTCGACTTGATGGCTTTTAAAAATTTGCATTTCTTCTTATGGTGACTGACTGCACAACAGTAGTAGTAGCATACAATTTGGTCACGAGAGGAATGACATTGGAAGTCCATTGGTCGAGGGCAATCGGGGGAGATTGTGTAGGCTTTGTGGCTAGGGTTGGAGCAACAACCAGGGTCTAAATGGCAGTGGCCACACATAAAGGTACCCTGTGCACATTGTAGCAACATGCATTGGTTGTGTGGGTTGTGGTCTCGCAACAGATAGCATACCAAGGGCGATTGAGTCCACACTCTTCTAGGCCATGCCCATTTGTTCTAGCATTTTGTGCACCACACAATAAGTCAGAGAATCTGAGAGGCTACAGTGCCATCCTTTAAAAAAAGAGTGTTGACCACAACCCTTTCTAGAGCCATTGTATCAGGCTTCGTTTGCTGCCCATTTTGATCCATGATCCCTTTTGGTGTCGTCTTTCAAATTTCTAGCCTAATATGCAAAAGCTAAAGACTCTTTTGAATCTTTTGCCTAGATTTCTTAGTGCCAAAGTATTTTGATTTATTTTGAGAGCCGGCTTTGTGAGGCACTTACACCCACCAAGCATCTCATGGAGAACTCTTTCCCACCTTATTTATTCGGTTCCACCTCAAGTGTGGACTCTCCATATCAAATTGAAACTTTGAGAGTAGAGAAGATACCAGGACCTTGACGGGCCTAGACTCTCCATATCAGATTGAAGCTTAGAGAGCGGAGAAGATACTAGGACCATGATGGAACTAGGCATGTGGGACTTTCCTTCGACTCGTAGGCCTCCAGCTCACTGCACTAAAACTCCATAAACTGGCGGGTGCTCAATCTAGAGCTACCATACTCATACTGAAGTGTTGTGACCAATGGACTAACCTTTGTTCCGCTTAGTATGCGCCCATAACAATGTTCTCGAATGTCAACTACACAATATTAGCAGAAGCCACAGCTTGTCTTAGTTTCTTATTACGACCATGAACAAAGCAAGAGTTTAAAACTTCAGTGGGTAGGCAATTAGCATGGGATAGCTTATTTTGAATGGTGGACTTTGGCCACATATTCATCCAATGACATGTCCTTTTGGTCCATGTGACCCAGCCTACCAAGGACATGCATCGTGGTCTTTTCGTCATGGTACTAGTTGATAAAGGCCTCTTGGAGGGCCACAAAGGTCCTAAAGTGGCCTTAACAATATTGGGAAACCTAAGAGATTGCCTCGCTTTTGAGTGTAGGGAGAAACATGGCGATCTTCAGCTCCTGAATGCATTGTGTTGTTTGCCTGCCAAGCCCTCTTAAATAGCATGATATGGGCATTAGCATCATTAGAATTGTGGCCCTAGGATCGTAGGGCAAGGGTTTGCAAGAAAATGAGCATAGGCACAAAGCCATGAAATGATTGGGGGGATACAATAGTGGCTGTGGGATCCCATCCGCGCCTCTTTTAGCAAAACACGGGAAAACATTCAAGGAACCATTTAAAGGTTCCTCGTCTGAGAGGTTGTTGCTACAGGCCTCTGCATAATTGATAGAGTTGATCGAGTCGACAAACCAACGCAACTCACAATAGCAGTAGCATTCATATCGTGCAGATGTAAGAACCTTACGAGGCTTAGTACAATTGTGGTCACCAAAGTGTTAGCGGCATAATGCACTTTAATTCATCTTCCTGCCAACGGTCCATGATGTGGGATGCTAGTGGGCATTTAAGCAAGGAGACATTCAAAATGTTTGACATGCAGTTACCTTCGGTGCAACTTTAACTTCTTAATGAGTAGTTGACAGGGCCATGAAGTCCTGGCAGACTTGGCTTCGACTGGGAGTTGGACATGACTCTGATTGAGGTTAAAGTCCATTGTTACTAGGTCAAGCTGCAGAAGCACCAGATGGATAACACAAGCCAATTGGAATTTGTACATCCAACAAGGGTGACCCCTAGTATGTATTGGTTCCCCCATGAAAACATGGGATGAGGGACAAGGGTAGGGATGGCCAAAAGTAGGAGCAAAGATAGGGGAATGGAGTACAATATATAGGAGCAAAGATAGGGGAATGGAGTACAATATCTATGAATAAATAACACACACACACACACTCCTCCCCTTGGGGACCCTTGTGATCATAGGGTGTGCAAAGACCACTGAGTCCATCTAATGGGCTAATAGTAGTCACATGGGCCACACACACACACACATCCGTGCCCTTGGAGACCATGGTAAACCTTTAGATGTGCCTATAATTGGTAGACCCCCATAGCTTGGAGGAGGTATGGGCTCTAATTGAACCCCCCTATGTGTCGGACCTATGGATTTTTTGATACAACTCAAATTGGTATTTTTTGGATTAGGCCCTTTAAGCTGCAATACGGTTATGATGATAGTAGCATGTTGGAATGGTTGAAACCTTTAATGGTCATGAGCTGTCCCCCTAGTCTCAATAGGGATGGAGGCTTTTAATGATTATGTTGGATTATGGTGGGAGATGGACATTGTATGTCCTTTATGGATTATGGAGTATGGTAGAAATGATATTCTCAGTTGTAAGGATGGGCATGGATTTAAGAGTTCCATTGACACTCCCCATGGAATATATGATACACCCTTGAAATTGATTCAATCTTACCCCCTTAAATGATTGATGGATTTGGGGAGATGGACAGTATAACCCAAAGGCACTAAGAACCTCGGGATGTGATAGGAATTTGGATAATTAATTGATGGCAAAGGATAGGAATTTGAAATTTCCTAACGTGCCCATATGGAGAATTAACTGCAGTAAGAAGTACATCTTCCCTTCGCCTCCAACTTTGAGAACTGAGTCTTATTGTACAAGTCTGGATGCTTTCCCTCAAATCGAGGGACCCCTTGGGACGTGAGCGGAAACCTTGTTCCCTTAGCATTGATGCAGAGACGTATGGACCGGGCTCCTTCAAGAACATATGGAGAGAGCTTCTGCTGGAAGGTCATGCGAAGCTCTAACCCAGGTGCACCCTGTTTTCTACTCTACTTGGATGCAAAGCTCTACACTACCACTGCCATGACGTCGACGCAATTGCATTAGACCTTCTCTTCTTCATTTGATCGACAGGCTCAAGACCTCTGGAGTATTGCCTGAGGTCCATACTGCCCACTCTACTCGCTGCCTCGCATCTGTCTGTGTGTGTGTAAGTATATTATGGGTTCGTTTGGAACAATGGATTAGCAAGACACGCCTTCTCTTTGATGTTCTTGGCCTGGGTAGCTTGGCGACCATCACGGTTGCCTTATTAGATGCTTGTCTTGTTAGATGCTTGTCTAGGCTTAAGGGTGTTGGGTGCATGGCTTGCGGATCCTCTGAGAGAGAGGTCGACCAGCCTAGAACTGTGGTCGGAATCACGCGTACGCCCATCTACCTCGAGATCTACTGCGTAACAAAAGTCAAGCTTCCTTTGATGGCGAGCTTCCTTTATTTAAGATGTGGGCAGTCCATAACCTGTGTAGTCGCACCCACCCTGCTATTCCGCGTCCAATATTCAAGTTTATTAAGCTCCAGAGAGCTTGTGTGGTTGTAAGCCCAGAGGCTCTGCACCCTAAACACTTCCTATGAAAAGTAAACAGCTAATAGGTCCTCGAGGAACTCACATTCATCCGCTCTACGTTACTCAGAGAAGGCATCTGGACCTTCGATCATCTATAGGCTCAAAATGAATTCGATTGATACGTAAACAGTTACTGTATATTTCCTTCATTTAGATTAAAAATACATTTGAGCTCGATTTGTTGAGCTGTGCTCCCATGATCGGCAGTTGATATATTGCGAAGATAAAATGGATTCCACAATCTCCATGAAGGCGCATTGGACCTTCCATTACTTACGTGGTTCAGTCCACCACCATGCGTAGCACCAGTACATCTTTTATAATTCACGTTGTGTATGTGAAATCGCAGGGACGTGTGGGAATTAGAGAATTCTACTGTCTGTTCCACTCGTATTACGTCCTACTATCTTGGGAGCATACTGTAGACCATACTGTAACTAGATGCTCTCCTGTGACTCAGAGCTCTCTACCTGAGTGCGCAAGGATTTTAGCTCTCTAGATGAGCTCTCTACTTGAGTGCGCAATGACCTTAGATATCCACCTTCTCTACCTAATTACCTTGGCCTGGGACAATCTTGAATAACCTTTCAAAGATCAGAATCCCTGGCACCGCCAATTGTGTTTCATGGCTTCAATGATTTGGTTGCTTTCCTATAAGCTGATTTTTAACCTAGAAGATGGAATTGCTTTATGAAATTCGCGTATATATTCCATATGCTTCCATGTTGTACTCTATGATCCTTTCAATAACTCTTATTATTGTCTCGCTCTATTAAGGTTTATAAAGGGACAGTACTGTTATGACAGCTTTATTGTATTGGGCTACTTGGCCGTTTAAATATTATATTTATTGGGATTTCCTTTACAGTTCTAATGAGTGTTCCCTCTGATTTCATTTTGGGACTAATTATACATTGGAATTTCCTAAGGCTGGTCCAAGAAGAGGGAGTGATAACTCGAGGTAGTAAAATAATTTTATAACTATAATTTGCTGGATTTTTTGACGTTATTTAAGAACTTCATTGGACTTGGGTAAATTCCAATACTATAAGTAATGTAGTCCTTGTTTGGAAAAAGGCAAATGCCTCTGACCTGTGCATCGATCCAAAATATGCCCAAACCAATAGCAAGTTAGATCTACTATCCTTATTGATATGTGACAATATGTATTATATATATTCTTCCCAAGGGGCCACAACCACTTAATCACGTAGAAGACATACCTTTCCACTAATATATAGTATATATTATCTCTACATGGTTAGGGAGACTAGTAGCTTATGTTATAAGAAACATATTTTAGAATTCCAACTCCGTGTCATGACCATATATATATATATATATTTGTCTTTGGAAGCTTGGACTTACTGGTCAAGGGAACCGCTTTCCATAAGGAGACTACTTCAAAACCTTCTATTAGACAAACTTGTCTATTATGGTAAAGGGAACTATACCGTTTCAGGATTACTCAAGCAGGAAAATGGAGGAGGATCCCCCTTGAGAAATTTTACACTTGGTAATTTTTTACACTGTACTACACTTGACATGTTCTTGGGCAATCCCCCCTATGGTTTGAGGTTGCTTCCAAGGGCAATCTCCTTTATGTTTTAAGGTTGCTTCTTGGGCTATTACTTTGGCCAATGTAAAATAAATTTTCTAACCCTTGTCTCGATTATTTCCTTTATTTTTTGAGATATAAGTATTTATTTTTTGGCCAATGTATGTTAAATATACTGAGGTTGTATATGGACTTTTTGACCTTGGGAATTCCCTTGGATTTGGTTGGAAAACCCATAAATATTCCCACCTATTACTTGGATTTCACTAACATTTTATATGCATTTCTTCATATCTTTAATTGCCCACCTTTGATTACTATTGAATAGTAAAATGCCAAGATTTGATTAAGCTAATCTAGATCGAGTGACATGGATGACAATTGTGTGCCACGGATGACACACACACAAACACACACTTTTAAAGATCTGCGGATGAAGCTCTCCCGACAATCTTACAAGCTTAAGGGTACCAAAATATGGATAGTTGAGGAGCTTACACAAGATCAGAAACATAAAAAGAAAAGCTCTATGCAAGAAGCATGTATATCACCCTCATGGCTGGCATCATATAAGGATTGCCGCAATGAGGCTCGGATAGATTCATATGACTTGTGAATCTGCCGACCCAAGTATGCCAAATTATGCTCACTCCAGATTGTCCAAAGAGCCCAATATCTCACCCATGAGAGAAATAGTGAGTATTGAGACAAAGACCTCATAAATCTGCCAAATAACCAAAAATGTTTCCCAAATCTGTGACTCGGGAAACGGAGCCAAAGATGATCTGAAATTCTCCCGAGGAGGTTCCTAGAACACGGGCAGTGCCAAAGCAAATGAGGGACAGTCTCTGAAGGAGCTTGACATCGTAAACATGTGGATGGTGCAATGTGACGTTTGGCAAGTGTGATTCCCACTGACAATGTGCCGGTCATGCATCTCCAAAGAAAAAGTCTTTGTTTCAAAGGCATTTTACACTCCCATAATATCCGGAGATTCTTCCGCCACCATGAGAGGGGCTTCTTGATATGCCACAGAGTATTAGCATATTGCTGAATCCATGGAGCAGGCTGAAGAAGCCTGTAGGCTTTGATGTAGGTCAAGGCAGGCAGAGGTACAGGATGAGAGCATGTAGCAGAGGGTTGCAATTGCCAATCCATAAGCTTGTCTGTGTCAGCCACAGGAGGAACAGGTAGAAGAGGATGTGACAAATCAGCAATTTTCTTCCATATCGACCTATGATGCATTCCCAATGCATAGGAAGCAGTGGCATGAGGAAAAGATAAGACATAGCCCTGATCATCTACCACATCATTTATGTATCTTATTCCCAATTTCATGAGATTATATGCCCGAACAGGTTTCTGTAAAGCAAGTGGAATGTCAAAGATGGCACTCCAATGAATACTTTCTTTCCTCATTGAGTTTGTCCCTGAGCAATTATCGGGAGCCCACTTCAATGTAAGGATCGCATGACTTTTAGATTGTTCAATAGAAGCTGACCTGGAATCTCATCATCCTCCTCATCATCATCCATCCATTCAATGTTGGGCAAGGCTGCTTTGATCCTTGTCACTATTTCATACACTGTGTCCTCCTCTTTGAACCAATCCTCAAGGAGTCCTCTTTAGCACGTTATCACATCAAGCTTCATGTTCTTTAATCTCTGCTTGAATATCAGTCTTTGTCCACTTCCACAATCACTTCCTTCTTAGCGGTCTGTACTTCGGTGTGAACTAGATCTTTGACTGTAGAGACTAGCTGGGGGGTCGGGGGGAAAGCCTTGCAAGATTTACAGCCTCATCAATTACTGCCTGCTTGCCACGTCCCTCAAGAACCTGAATTCTAGCTACTGCATCTGCCAATTGCATCTTTAACTCACACATCACCATAAGCAGATGTCCTCATGTTGACACACATGGATGCTATCATACAAGTCCATGGCTGTTGTTGACGGAAAAAAGTATGGAGCATAGTCGCCTTCCTTGCAAGTACATGATATCTTATATTGAGAACATTAAGTCCACCATGCATCCTAGGAGAGCACACCATTTGCATCTTCATCAGTCTCAATGCTTTCACAGCAGTTTTTGTCCTCCATAACATCTCCATAGCTTGAGACATAAAGGCTGAAATATCTGTGGAGGACCAATGCAGCAAAGGCAAAAAGAACTGGACATAGGACATTACAATGGACTGTACTATTCTGAGCCTGACATGAAGTGGCCACGTAGAAATTTTCCAATATTCCAGTTTATGTTGAAGTCTTTGGAAGATCCATTTTAACTGCTGCTTCCTGGTGATATGCCATCCTATAGGATATCCCAAATGCCTGACTACATCTTTGGAATGCACCACCTGACCTGGCCAGAGAATAGAATGCCAGTCACATTGTTTCAGGGGAAGCAATTTAGATTTGTCAAAATTGACATGCAATCCCATTGCCAATCCATACAATGATAGTGTGGTCATAAGCATGTGAACTCCCGGGGAGCATTCTGTGGCATAAAGAAGGAATCATCAGCATATGCTTGTGCCAAAAAAGATGCAGCCCCAGGGATTTTAAGACCAGTCATCTGTCCTGTGTTTGTAAGATGATCAAGATACATTAAGAGGGGATGGGTCGCAATGGCATAGAAGAGAGCACTAAGAGGGCAGCCCTGTCTAACTGATGTACCCAATGTCCATGACCGAGATAGATGACCCCCAAGAATGCACTGAGAAGTACAGCCAGAATAAAGCCAATAAACTGCATTTGCTATTTTGGGACCAAAGCCCAACTTTGTCATGATTTGAGAGATAAAATCCCATTGAACTGTGTCAAATGCCTTAGCAATATCTACCTGCAATATGAGCACATCTTGATGCGAGTACTTAGCATATTCAATTGCAGTCAATGCATTGGAGATATTGTCATGGATTTGTCTTCGTGGCACAAACCCATACTGATGAGGATGAAGGCCCGCATTCAGTATCCCGTGAAGCCTATACACAATCATTTTGGCAATGAGTTTGTAAACTACAGGCATCAAAGTAATAGGCCTCCAATCTGACATATGGTCACACAGATGTTTTTTGGCCACAAGTTTGACTATGCCATGCTTCCAAGGGTGCGGCAAGTGATTTTCTTGCCAGGCAACATTGATCATTTGCAAAAGGACATCTTTCAAATCATCCCAAAAAGAAATATAAACCGTAAGGCCATCCCAGCCAAGGGACTTGTATTTGCTGAGGTGGGACAACGCATTATCAAGTTTTGTGTCAGTAAAAGGTCTCTCCAATGTAAGAGCATCATCCATTTCCACTATCTCAGAAACATATTGAAGAAATTCAGTCCTCGCATCAGTCATTTGATTTGATGGGGACCCAGGAGCAGAGAACAATTTCTGGAAATAATTTTGGCATTCATCTTGGAGATCAGAGAAAGAGTGCGTCCAAGAGCCATCTTGTCATGTGCACGGATTGGTATCTGACGTGTACTAGGTACACAGAACTAGCTCAGGTTAGCTTGGGGAGGCTTAGAGCTAGGCAGGCTTGATTCTCGGGTTGAGTGGCAAGGGTACGAACTATTTATAGGTCTTCGCTATTTTTGGCGCCGGGGCCCAAGTCTATAAAAGAGGCCCAGGGGGTTCAGTTCTCAGTGTGCAGTTGGGAGCAAGTCTTGTTCCCAGGTGCTAGGTCTGATCCTGGATTGTGTCGCGGACGCGCGCCTGCATCTTAGCGTAGCCCAAGGCCCAGTGGCAGATCCAGGGCTTCACAGTGCCACCTGGTGGTATGGGACACCAGGCTGGTTAGGATCTGATTGGGAGTTCGTGCCAGTAGCTCAGCTCGTGGCTCGGAGGGGACATCTTCTGATTCGGGATCACATCCCGTAGATGTCACGGTTGGGTGGTGAGCAGCCTGCTCAGTTCTGATGTTGTGTGTGGTTATTTTGCGGATCAGGGGTTTCAGGAGTGCTGGGATGTGTCAGTTGGTATCAGAGCCAACTCCTGAGGTAGGAACTTCTGATGCGAGAATTTTGACGGATTTCTCTTCCAGGTATGCCCTAAAATTCGAAATTTCCTGCTGCGTTTTGGCTGACTACCTGGGGTAGAAGGGGTGGAGAAAGATCTGGAAAAGAAAGAAGAAGAGGAGTGAGAGAGAATCGAAATTTCTGAAGGCTACGGAGAGAAGTTTAGAGGGAGGAGAAGGAGAGCAGAAAAGAAGGAGCGATGTGCAGGAAAAAGACTGCAAGGGACGAAGGGATGCGGAGCTTAGGAAGGGGCGCAGTAGGTGAGGCAGTAGAGGCGGGACAGCCTGTGTAATAGGCTGTCCACAGCCAGCGCAATAGGCTGTCCACAGCCTGCGCAACAGGCTGCGAACAGCCTGCGCCTAGGGCTGCGTGCAGCCTGCGCAGGAGGAAGGTGCTTTTTCCGAAAAAAGCACCCCTCCAAAGCTGGAGGGGCTCAGGTGCTTTTTTCGAAAAAGCACCCCTCCAAAGCTGGAGGGGGGCTCAGCCTTTTTTGGAAGCCTAGCTTCCAAATAAGGCAGCCCTGCACCCTATATAGGTGGGGGCTGGGTGCTAGGCTACCCACAAGCAGCCTTGAGTATCGAGATCTCACCTCGAGTTTCGTGCCCAGCCAGCCTCGTCCGTACAGCCTGCGCCCTGTTTCGATCAGCTCCCCTGCATCAGTCCTTGCCTGCGTCAGCCCTGCACAGCTCCCGCAGCTTGTGTACCAGTCCGTACAGCTCCAGCGACAGCCATACAGCCTGTATGGACTGTTCCGCCTGCTCCCGTACCTGCTGCTGCTCCGAACAGCGACTGCGCTTGTACCTGCAGCCACCGTACGGCCTGCGTCAGCAGCCGTACAGGCCACGTCAGCAGTCCGCACAGCTTCTACTGCAGCCTGCGCATCCGGTTTGCGGGTTCGGGGAGGCTCCAGGACTCGTGGTCTTCCGATTTGCCAGATTTCAGCATCTCCTTCCATCAGCTTCATCTGGGACGGTTTTCTTCTGTTCCATCTTCCTCTGTGCTTCGTTTCAGTCAGTTATTTCTCTCCGTTTGTAATCAAATCAGATTTCAGCCATGTCTGATGCTCCAAATCCCGAGTTCACTATGGGAGAGCAGGACTTAGATTACACTCCTGTGGGAGAGGAGGATCAGGGTCTCTATGACGACCCTATAACTAAGAAAACCTTCAGTGAGTTTACGACTGCTCTTGATGGTAAATTTGAGCAGGTTAATGCTAATCAATCGGGGTTGACACAGCAACTCCAGGGGATACAAGCAACTTTGACTCTTCTAGCTAGCACGGTTCAGGCACTCACGCATGTGGATGCCATGGCTTCCGTGCTAGGCCCGAATTTGTTGTTTCGGTAATTAACAAGAATGAATTAAGTGTGTTTGAACATCGAGAATTGAGAACGTTGTTAGATAATTTTAAGGACGTATTCCCAGCTCAACTGCCGGAAGGTTTACCTCCAGAACGGGCAGTAGATCATCGCATAGACTTAGTCCCAGGGGCTCAACCTATCAGTGTGCCACCTTATAGGATGAGCCAGGTAGAGGAGGATGAGTTAGCTATCCAGCTTCAGGATTACCTGAATATGGGCTATATCCGCCCAAGTAAATCACCTTGGGGTGCACCTGTCCTCTTAAGAAAGAAGAAGGATTCTTCCTGGAGAATGTGTATAGATTATAAACGACTAAATAAAGTTACAATTAAGAACCGCTATCCTTTACCTCGTTCTGATGATTTGATAGACCGTTTGGCCGGAGCGAAGTATTTCACTAAGATTGATTTGCGTACGGGTTATCACCAAATCCGTATCTATGCTAAACACATAGATAGGACCGCATTCTGGACGAGGTATGGTCATTACGAGTTCCTCGTATTACCTTTTGGTTTGACCAATGCTCCTGCTACTTTTCAGTAGATGATGAACGATTTGTTCAGGGATTTTCTGGGCAAATTTGTTGTAGTGTTCTTAGATGACATCTTGGTATATAGTAAAACGCTTGAGGATCATATAGGACACCTCCGGGTTGTCTTACTTGTTCTAAGATAGCATAAGCTTTATGCCAAGATGAGTAAATGTGACTTCTTTATGAAGGAGATCATTTACTTAGGACACAAGATTTCTTCTGAAGGTATTAGCATTGATCCGGATCGAATCCAGAAGGTTTTAGAATGGCCTATCCCTCAGACTGTGAAACAACTTCGTTCTTTCCTAGGATTTACGGTATTTCTTCGGAAGTCAGTGCGTGATTATTCACATATCACGGCACCTTTGACCAACATATTGAAAGGTCGTGGACGCAGGTCTACCCAGCCGATCTCTTGGAATGATGCAATGAACAAGGCTTTTGAAACCTTGAAGTTTTCTATCAAGGAAGCACCCGTTCTTGCATTACCCGATCCTACCCGGCCTTATGTTTTAGAGGCCGATGCGAGTGATTATGCGATTGGGGCAGCTCTATTCCAAGAGGGCAGACCTGTAGCTTTTGAAAGTAAGAAGCTAGACGACACTCAGTATCATTGGCCCACACTTGAGAAGGAACTTTATGCGGTAGTGTATGCTCTCAAGGTTTGGAGACACTACTTGTATGGTTCAAAGTTCCTTGTATTGACTGATCACCAGTCAATTAAGTATGTGTGTGATGGATCAGACTTGAGAGGAAGGAAAGCTAGATGGGCAGAGCTAATGCAGGATTTTGATTTCGAAATACGTTATCGTAAGGGTTCGTTGAATAGTGTGGCGGATGCCTTAAGTCGAGTTCAGTTTGTAAATGCTTTGTCATTTACGGAAATATCCTCAGACCTATTTCAATCCTTGAGAGGGCTATACGCAACTGATAGTCATTTCAGTTCTTATTGGCAGAGAGTCCAGGATGGGAGCTCCATGGTTGACCAGGACTCAGGGATTATGCCACCTAGGATACAGGCGGCGGGTGGTCAGTGGATGATTAGGAACGGCTTGCTGTTCCGGAATGAAAAGATTTGTGTGCCTGATGTTCTGGACCTTAAATCCAAGATTCTCTGGGAGTGTCATGATGCTCCTAGTGCGGGACATCCAGGTATACATAGGACTCTGTCTCTTGTGAAGCATACCTTTTATTGGCCTAAGATGCGTGCATTTATAGAGAACTATGTAGTAGGTTGCCGAGTTTGTCAGGTTACGAAGGCTTAGAAGCGCGGGCTTATTACAGCCTTTACAGATTCCAGGTAATAAATGGGAAAGTATTTCCATGGATTTTATTACTGGTTTGCCTCGAACGCGCAAGGGTCATGACTCTATTTGGGTCATAGTTGACCGTTTGACAAAAATGGCTAGATTCTTACCTACAAGAAGAACTATTTCAGCTGTTCAGTTGGCTCACGAGTTTGTGGACCACTTGTTCAAGCTGTATGGTTTGCCATCTGACATAGTCAGTGACAGGGACTCAAAGTTTACAAGTAACTTCTGGACACTTGTATTTGAGAAGTTGGAAACTACTCTAAGTATGAGTTCCTCGGATCATGCACAATCCGATGGCAGTACAGAGAAGGTCAACCAATTGGTTGAAGACATGCTTCGGGCATATGTATCTAAGAGACAGTCTTCATGGGAAGATTATCTACCCATGATTGAATTTGCTTACAACAGTGCAAAGCATTCTAGTACAGGTTATAGTCCTTTTATGCTTATGTACGGGTTTCAACCTAAGTCACCAGTTATGGTAGGATTAAAAGGGATTCAAAATGATGTTGCTAAGAACTTCTTGCAAGACATGCAGGAAATGTTGCAGTTTGCCAAGGAGTCTATTAGAAGTGCCCAAGATCGGGACAGATTTTATGCTAATAGACATCGTTCACCCAGAGAGTTCTCTGAAGGAACGATGGTATATTTGAGAATTCCTAAGGAATCCAAGAGCCTAAGTACTGGTTTGGTTCCGAAATTATCCCCCAGATACTGTGGTCCTTTCAAGGTCATTAAAAGAATTGGACCAGTTGCATATCGACTAGAATTGCCTCCTGATGTTAAAGTACATCCAGTCTTTCATGTCAGTAGACTGAAAGAAGTATTGGGTGCAGATGATCAACTTGTTTCTCCTCATGAGATTATAGAAGTTACAGATTTGACTTTTATTCCTCACGAACCTGAATCTATTCTTGAATTTCGTGAAAGACAGATTCGAAATCGTACTATCACGGAATACAAGATTAAGTGGAAGGATCGTGTTGAGGAGGATGCAACATGGGAGACATTACAAAACCTCCAAAGAACATTTTCCGATTTCTTAGCGAACTCAGGAGTGAGTTCTTAGAGGAGGGGGAGTATGTCATGTGCACGGATTGGTATCTGACGTGTACTAGGTACACAGAACTAGCTCAGGTTAGCCTGGGGAGGCTTAGAGCTAGGCAGGCTTGATTCTCGGGTTGAGTGGCAAGGGTACGAACTATTTATAGGTCTTCGCTATTTTTGGCGCCGGGGCCCAAGTCTATAAAAGAGGCCCAGGGGGTTCAGTTCTCAGTGTGCAGTTGGGAGCAAGTCTCGTTCCCAGGTGCTAGGTCTGATCCTGGATTGTGTCGCGGACGCGCGCCTGCATCTTAGCGTAGCCCAAGGCCCAGTGGCAGATCCAGGGCTTCACAGCGCCACCTGGTGGTATGGGACACCAGGCTGGTTAGGATCTGATTGGGAGTTCGTGCCAGTAGCTCAGCTCGTGGCTCGGAGGGGACATCTTCTGATTCGGGATCACATCCCGTAGATGTCACGGTTGGGTGGTGAGCAGCCTGCTCAGTTCTGATGTTGTGTGTGGTTATTTTGCAGATCAGGAGTTTCAGGAGTGCTGGGATGTGTCACATCTAGCTTCCTTACCCGTAGACATGAGTTTTTCTTTTGAGTAGCATGCAGGCCCTGGAAGAAGGCTTTTGATGAGCAGCCCTTATCCATGAGGGGCTTCATTCTTGCTCTAATCTACCATTTGTGCAATTTCCTCTGATCATTATCAGTCAGTTTGATCCGAGCATGTGAAAGGGAATCATTTTTTGATTCAGAGAGAGGCCTTAAATGTAAAAATTCAGTCAATTGTTGTGCTGTCCTTTTTGCCCATTTAACCTCATTCCTCCATTTAGTCATATGCCAGTTTCCATACTCCCTAATGACATTCTGTATACGAGAGACAAAACTGTCCCAAGCATAATCCATGTCCTCCTGGGCATGCAAAGGCAAGGGATGAATTGCAAGTCTGATCATTTGCTGGAAATAGTGATGTCGGAAATAAGCCTGATTAACATGCAGTAATCTACTGGAAAGAGGTGGCAAATCATCCAGTGGCATACCAAGTTGCAGATTCATCCATAAAGGGGGATGATCTGACAAGCCCAATGAGAAATCTATGAGGAGATGAGGGCTAAAATCTGCATATTGTTGTGGGTAAAACAAATACCATCTGTCAAGCCTTGCCCAGTATGTAGTAAATGCATTATGATGAAAAGTATATCCAGGCACTGACCCTTGGAGAAGCAGCCATAAATCTTCAGCCTGCACAGAAAGAAGCATGCTATCCCATTTATGTCTTTTCAATGATAGCATATGAGATCTTGAAGCGGTGTTATCTCTTGGCAGAAGCCGTCATGGCAGAGGTCTGGGAGGCATAGACTGATGCAAACTCAAGAATATCACCATTGACATTACATTGTATGACCATCCTGTTGGAAAGGTCACCTCCCCATCTGTAAGCCCCCATATGAGGAGAGCATGGGGGAGGGAGACCTAGGGCAGTACCCAACAGGAAAAGAGAGAAAGGGGCTGGCACAAAGACAGCATCATGGCTGGCATGAGGGCAGCACATCTAGAACTGTTAAGGGCAGGACAGAGGGCCAGGAAAGTACGGAAGGATGGCAGAATACAGATGCCTGCTGTACGGCTGGCATACGGAGCTCAGGCAGGAGCCTTAGAGCTGGAACAAGCCCGGAGCAGAAGCAAGACAGTCTGGGACAGATTGCGAAGGATCTAGGACATGGAGGCGCACTGTTTGCAGAGGCGCAGACATGGCAGGGAGTGCAGGCTCAGATCTGCAGCAAGGAATGTGACTGTCAGTGGGCAGGTGGCAGGCCTTTTATAGGCTGCATATTTGCCTTGAATGGAGGGCCAAAAGCCCTGGAAGTTTGGGCCATAAAAGGCCTGACTTGTGAGCCCTTTAAGGGCGGTTTTTTCCAAGCAGTCTGGTCGGTTTTTTGTACAGACTGAGTCGGTTTTTTCAAGCAGACTGGTCGGTTTTTTGGTGCAGGCCTTGGGGCCTATATAAGGAGGCCATTCAGGCCTCATTTGAACATCATCTGGAGCAGCAATTCCATCAGCAGAAAGAGCAGCAGCAGGGCTATCTTTGGGCCTACAGTCAGGAGGAAGAAAGAAGTACTTTGTGCTGCAGACTTAGCTAACAGGAAGCTGCCCACCTAGACTGGTTTCCAGACAGCAAGGTGGAGAAGATCATTCTAGACGGAAAGTCTACTCACGGTGGGACTTTGGATCCGTCTCTTTTGTATTGTGTCCATAGTTGTGGACGGAAATATATTATTTGGTGGTTTCTCTATCTGGTTTGGTTCATTGTCTATTGATGAGTCTGCACACCTATTGAATGCACATAAGTAAAGAAGTTTGTGATTCCACACCCACACCGCACACTGTGTGAGCTCCTGGGCATTATTTCCGCTGCGTGTACCCTCTGTTGGGTATTTTCTAACATGGTATCAGAGCCCAAGTAGGAGGCTCACAGGTGTGGGAGCCTGAAGGCAGGGACCTTGCTGAAGGACGACCCTGATTCAGAAGCTCTAGGGAATCGACTTCCACGACTGGAGGATTGTGCCCTTGCGAGAAGGAGGGTGACTCAGGTTCAGTCAGGTGCGTTCAGAGTTCTGGTTTACTGCATTTGAGTTTGGTTGACTTTGCTGTGTGGTATATACAGCAGAGATGTCGACAGCCTCTTCAGCCCCTGCTATCCCTTCCTCCTCCTCCAATTTTCTCTCTTTCACTATCCCTAACTTTGGAGAGTCTGGGAACCTGGACGGGACTAATTACCCGATCTGGAAAGTGAAGATCCGGAGTCATTTAGTGGCTCAGAAGTTGTGGAAGCTGACCACGGGAGAGGAGTCGAAGCTGGAAGACATGGTGGACAGTAAAGGGAAGGTACTCATGGCAGTAGACAGAGAGGAGCTTGAAGCTTGGGAAGAAAGAGATGCCCATGCCCTGGCAATAATCATAGGGACTACGGCGGACTCTGTTCTTCCGCATATCCAACTGGCCGAGACGTCAGTAGAGGCGTGGGCCACACTGAAAGATCTGTACGAGACAGACAATACCTCCCGGATTGTGCGTCTTCAGCATCAACTCTACAATCTTGATATGGAAGAAGGTGATACGGTACATAGCCATTTGACGAAGGTCAAGGTGGTGCGGGATCAGCTGGCAGCAATTGGTCAGAAGACGGACTCATGCCATCAAGCCTTGATGGTAATGAGGAGATTGCCTCGGAGTTTCAAGAGCTTTGTTACAGCTGTGACAGCAGGACAGAGGACCAAACCTCTGACATTTGAGGAGTTGTGTCCCTGACGGCTACAGGAGGAAGCTTGGGAGAAGCTCTACAACAAGGACAAAGATGACAAGGCGATGCTGGTGAAGGATTCCGCAGGTAAGGGAAAGGGCAAGCCTAACAGTGGCAAGTCCAATAAAGATGACTCTGATGACGAGGGGACTTCGAAGAGGAAGCACAAGAAGTGTTTCTATTGTATACGCCCGGACATTTTGCAAAGGACTGCAGAAAGAAAAAGGCGGATCTGAAAAACAAACAGGAGTCTGACCCAGATTCAGAGGGAAAGGCCAAAGCTAATGTGGTAATCGAAGAGTTGTTCCTGGTGATATCACCGAGTGTTACCGAGGTCAGGTATGTTGATCCCGAAATCACAGTAAGGATGTCTGACAGAGATGTGGGTCGACGAGGAGTCAGATGCCTTTGTGAAGGTGAAGGACAGTATGGAGCGCTTGGTACCTTCCAGGTGTGTAGCTGTTGACACTGACACGAGGGTGGATTCCATGGAAAGCCCTGGGGTCTCATGGTCAGATGGATGCTGGACTTCAGAAGGGGACAGTACAGGATTACACAGGATCTTGGCGGGTGTCTCATTAAGGTACAGGGTTTGCTTTTAGAGCGAACATTCAGGCAGTACAACAGTCTGGTATGTATTTGATATTCTGCATTTGAGCCTTTATAGCATGCTGTGGGGAGATTCTGCTCTTCATTTGTCTCAGGTGATAAGAGATTGGAAGGAATTGGCCTTCTTCGAAGGCAGAAGGGGAAGTATGGGTGCTTCTTCAAATCTCGGACGCAGATTGCTAGAAGGTGGTGGACAAAGAGTACTGAAGCTAGAAGAGTACCTGCTTGAGAACTCAGCGAGAGTTCATGGTCCAGGTTATCTGGAAATATTCATTGGTTGCAGACCTTGCCAAAGGAAGGACGGGTTGAAACAGACCCTCAGAGCATGGTGCCTGGAAGACTCCAGGTTGTTCACTCATTATGAGGGGGACGACTGGAAGATCGTGACGGCTAGGTTGCTCAAGTTCCGAGGCGGGAATGCGAGTGAAGGAGGTGGTACTAGGAGGTGCTACCAGAGATGGACCTGTGTACCAGGATGGTGTGCGGAAGCATAACCCGACCTGGTGGAGCAGGAGCCACTGGATGAAAAGCCAAGAAAAGATTTCGACACCGTAAGGTTCCATAGGACTACGACCAGGGAGTTACTGGAGCATCTTCATCGACGTGTTGGCATTGGGCTGAGATGTGTCGGTGAGAGGGGGTGTTGGAAAGGTCACCTCCCCATCTGTAAGCCCCCATATGAGGAGAGCATGGGGGAGGGAGACCTAGGGCAGTACCCAACAGGAAAAGAGAGAAAGGGGCTGGCACAAAGACAGCATCATGGCTGGCATGAGGGCAGCACATCTAGAACTGTTAAGGGCAGGACAGAGGGCCAGGAAAGTATGGAAGGATGGCAGAATACAGATGCCTGCTGTACGGCTGGCATACGGAGCTCAGGCAGGAGCCTTAGAGCTGGAACAAGCCCGGAGCAGAAGCAAGACAGTCTGGGACAGATTGCGAAGGATCTAGGACATGGAGGCGCACTGTTTGCAGAGGCACAGACATGGCAGGGAGTAGGCTCAGATCTGCAGCAAGGAATGTGACTATCAGTGGGCAGGTGGCAGGCCTTTTATAGGCTGCATATTTGCCTTGAATGGAGGGCCAAAAGCCCTGGAAGTTTGGGCCATAAAAGGCCTGACTTGTGAGCCCTTTAAGGGCGGTTTTTTCCAAGCAGTCTGGTCGGTCTTTTGTACAGACTGAGTCGGTTTTTTCAAGCAGACTGGTCGGTTTTTTGGTGCAGGCCTTGGGGCCTATATAAGGAGGCCATTCAGGCCTCATTTGAACATCATCTGGAGCAGCAATTCCATCAGCAGAAAGAGCAGCAGCAGGGCTATCTTTGGGCCTACAGTCAGGAGGAAGAAAGAAGTACTTTGTGCTGCAGACTTAGCTAACAGGAAGCTGCCCACCTAGACTGGTTTCCAGACAGCAAGGTGGAGAAGATCATTCTAGACGGAAAGTCTACTCACGCTCAAGGTGGAGCACGCGGACTCTAGTCTAGAGATAGCCAGCAGATAGGAGAAGGACTTTTGTGGTAAGATCAGAGGACCACACCATTGGTGGGACTCTGGATCCGTCTCTTTTGTATTGTGTCCATAGTTGTGGACGGAAATATATTATTTGGTGGTTTCTCTATCTGGTTTGGTTCATTGTCTATTGATGAGTCTGCACACCTATTGAATGCACATAAGTAAAGAAGTTTGTGATTCCACACCCACACCGCACACTGTATGAGCTCCTGGGCATTATTTCCGCTGCGTCCTCTGTTGGGTATTTTCTAACACATCCATCTGCCACTGTTGTCATTGAAGGCTAACTGAGGCTCCAGCTCATGTCTAACCATTATGCATACACCTGAGTAGGTAGTGGTACCAGCATAATATATATCATAACTGCCAAAGTAATCATGATGACCAGCCTGTTGATTATGCTCTTGCAAACAAACAAGATCTGGCTGCATTTTATGTACATAATTCCAGAAAAGCCTCCACTTTGAGACATTGCAGAGGCTCTGTACATTGTATGTAAAGCACTTAAGTGTTTGATGCATGAAAGAGGTATATACAGAAAAGTATAAGTATGAAACAAGATATCAGAGAGGCAAAGCCTCTGCCTGCATGGGCTGTATGCCTTCATGATCCATGAAAGATATAGCAGTCTCCCCTTCTTCAAAATCACATATGGGGATGACCTTCTTCAAAACCCCCACCCAATTTTGAAGGACAGGAGCTGACGTGGAAGCATGTCCTGGTGAGGGAGAAGAAGCATCCCATTGATGAGATTGAAAGGGGCGTTGCTTCAATACAACCATCTTCTTAGTCTGTTGAAAACCATCCCGATCTGTTCCCACAGATTCCTTCATCTTCTCTTTTTCTTTTTCTTTTCCTTTTCCAGCAAGTGATTGCACTTGATTGATTGGTTTGGCATTCTTTGCTCCATTTCTATTTGCCGTCTTAGCTTGCAAATTCTCATTCTTTTCCCGTGTCTGGGGCGGTAATGCATTGGGAGGAGGCTGATATACTAGCGCTGATCTGATACATTTTTGCGGCTAGAAGGACATCCGTGCACATTGTGCATGGAAGAGATGGAGAGGATGAGCGTAAAATTCTTTAACGCCTACCAGGCCTAAAGTCATCCTGGCCTCTCCATCTCCCTCACATCACAAGTTGATGTGAATGGACACGACCAAAATCGTGTCTTTTCAGGTGCTTGGGCTGTCCCAAAACCAAGGGACGCACCTTTTCCACCATGGGACACACCTTTTGGTGACGAGTCTCGACTCCTCACTCATGGGACATACCCCATCGTGGGCAAAAGGACATACCTATTCATGCAGGGTCACACCCCTTTTAACAATAGGGACATATCCCCTCATGAACAGGTGCACCTATTACAAGGGTCACACCCCTTCGAATAGGCACACCTCCTAGGCCCCAACAAAAGGGTACCTAGAGGGTAAAAAGGGAAAAAAATTAAACCCATCCCCTACCCCTAGGTTTACCCTAGCTACCCTAGGGTTAACTAAACCCCCAAATTAATTTTTGGGCAACTAACTCATTAGGCAGCCCCCAACGAAAAGAGGCAAACCTCTTTATTGCACCGTACGGATCTCGAGACACCTTGCGCAGCCAGCCGTACAGCCCTCCGCAACCATTTCCGTACATCCCTGCGCAGCCAGCCGTACAGCCAGCCGTACAGCCAGCCGTACAGCCAGCCATATTCCCTGCTCACAGCCAGCCCTGCATGCGCGATCCCGCTGCTGCCAGCCCCTGCCTCGCCATTTTCATCGTAGAACAACTAATTGACTACGAAACACAATTGTTTGCCATTCATATCTCAAAACAAGATCATTTTAACTCTTCAATGCTTGCCGTTGGTATCAGATATATGCAGGAAAATGCATATATCAGGTGGCTTTCTAAGGCTTAAAAGTTCAATTAAAGAAACAAGTAAACACAGCCACAAATCTACATTTGTCTAATAGATCGTTCAAACCCTGGGTGCTGAATGCCTATTCTTTGAGCTATGGTGCACCGTTGATCGGCTCCTTATTAGGAACCGTTGGTAGTCCATTGAAATGCAACATCTCACTAACTTTCGTGAAGATCTCCACTTGTGCTCCCGCAACCCGTGCTCTCATTTCCTTCTCAAGCAATCCCCTGGTATAACACACCTCTACCTTGAGTAGTTCCATCTCTGTAACATAATGTTCTTGTCGTTGCCCTAGGAAAAACCCGATTGTTGCAATAGACACTGCTCCAACAACCAACGTTCCTAGGAAGCTTCCCAACAGCTTCACATCTTTAAAAAGCTAGATAGCAATCAAAAAGCTTGGTAACATAGAGCTATACTGGTTAGAGAAACTAAAGTGATTTCAGGAATTTTCATAACAGATGCGATTTGAATCTGCCAGCAATTATGAAACTTCATACATGGTTATGTGGGAGGCCAGGTGATTTTCATAGGGATCTTGGTGGAAAGGCGGGCTTGCCAGGAGCAAGTAGAAGCTATACTCGCAGAGCCTTTGGGTGACACATCAATCTCAAAAACAGATATGTGTGTGTGTGTGCCTGATATAAATATGTCTTTATGAGTTTATGCATTGCTTTCATTAAAATTGTAGGTCGGACATTACCAATAAGGTAGGTCGACTTGTATTCTAATTTTTTCTTTATACCAATTACAATGTTAGCCTCATCTTCCAAGAAACGTGGCAAAATGTGTTGAATTTTTATCGTGTCGGCTACAACATTAACAATGCTTTCTTGTAAGCCATACTGTCGAAAGTCAACATTAACAATGCTTCCTTCCATGGTTCGTATGATGCACGAAATCAAAACACAGACATAATATTGCAAGGGCATACAACACCCAATACCACCAGACCGCCAAGCTCAATCCTTCAAATACCAACACCACTCTTGCATGCACAAACCTGCTCCAAAGCATCTCACAGTCCAACGACTGCAAGGGCACCAAAGCGCCAAAATCCGTCGACACAATCGACTTCCCATAGAATGTGTAAAGGTCACCACAGGACGCGGAAGAGAGCCACATGACGCGGACACATATACCAATCACTAAAAGGCAATGCATGTGCACCAGTGAACTGAGGAACACCAAACACCTGTTTGAATGGGAAAATTTTTTATAAACTTTTGAATTCGAATTCACGGAAATGCCTATTTTTTACTTTCAAAGTGAAATCTATACCAAGTCCTATCCCGTTGGGGGGCAAGCCAAAAAATTCAACATTTGTATCTATGTTTAAGGTCAAAGTCCCTTGTTTTCATTAGTTAGAGTGTCGTGAAAAAGGAGTACGCCCTATCTTCATGCTTATTATGGCTCCTAAAAACCTATTAATTAATTTATCCCTCCCTTCCCCCCCCTCAATTCTTGAATTAACCTAATCTAATAGAGCGGATTAATTCTCCCACTTTCCCTCCTCCGCTCCCTCGCTTCGTCCCCTTTGCGCCCTCCTTCCAACTCCTCCTCCGCTCCCTTTCTCCCCTCCTCCTTCCTCCTTCCCTCCTCCACTCCTCTCTCCCCCTTCCTCCCCTTCTTTTCCTCCTTGTATTGGAGAGGCCTTCACAGCCCCCTGCCTGCACTCCCCTGCCTGCACTCTACTGCCCCCCTCCTCCTTTTATACCTAGGGCAGGAACCTTCTCAAAGTCGGAGGCATCTTGAAGGGGCCATGAATACCTTAATTGACCCCCCAAACATATTGGTGTGGTTGAAAAGAAACATAGGCCGACCTAGAGGCTGGGGGCTAGCATCATGAGTAGCATGGCATCTCGAGAAAATGTATTTGTGGGACATCATTGTTGGAAGGATTTATGAGGGAGTTTGCTTGGTTTTGCTCCACGACCCTCCCCTGAGTCCCAGAGGAAGGATCTTGTTCTTTCCTGCTTAGGGTTGCTGTAGCTAGTGATGAATATGGGCTTCACGGGCTTGCTCTTATATAGCCACCAGTCGTAGTACTCCATCATACAACACCTGCACGTCCACCAAGAGAACATGATAAGGACTTACGAGATCGCCCAAGAGGAAAGCACGAGCGAGAGAGAGAGAGAGACAATGAGAAGAAGGGTGATGACCCTTGTGTGGTGGTTCTCCTCTTGTTCTTGTTCTTGTTCTTGCTCTTGCTCTGGCTCTTACTCTTCCTCTCCTCCCCCTGAGGCCTTGGCAGCCCTCCGCCTTCACAACTCGTCCCTCCTTGGCTTGCCTCCCCCTGACATCTTTTGGTTCATTCTTGGCGATTAACGACCCAGCTTCACCTTGGAAAAAGGATAAGAAACTCAGCACTCTTATTTTGCATATATGTTAGCATTGAAGCTACAAGTGATTTCTAATACTGATAAACTTAAAGCACCATGAATTCCTCGTAGAATGGTGCGAGAGTAATCTGATGGCATTCGGGTCACAGGGGGAGATGTAAAATTTCAAGGTTCTACCCTTAGCTTCACTCGAAAAGATAAGCTCAGCAATGTAAAGTTCTGATGCATTGCCTTTCTCATGTTTGAAGGGTGCGTGATTAACTTGCTTTCAGTGTAGTCCTATCATTTTCAATGAAAGAGTATTTGGCATTTGTGAGTTTCAATTCCCAGCTCTTCAGAAATGCAACTCGCATCACACTAATCGGTCCAACGAATGCAAGACATCCTCGTTCACAAGCGATGAATGCATTAGGGTATTATTAGTATTTAATATTTAGTTCATCAGGACTAGTTTTTTTTAACCTGGGATCTTCATCAAGAATAGCCTGTTGAAACAGACGCCTTCGTTTTGAGTTATTTAAAGTGCCTTAACATGCTCTTTTGAAGAAAACTATCTCTGCTTCTTTGTCATCCATTTTAGCATTATCATAATCAGGCCTAAGAAATATGTTCTTGTGGTTTACATGCCATTGTCAGGTTATTTGCGCGTTTCAAGGAGGACTGCTTTGATGTCTACTCAGGACCCTTGAGGGAACGTTGCATATTTGCTCGTGCTGATGGGTCCCAGATCATACATATGCTGACTCGTTTGAGACAAGTATCAGCCCTAGCAGGCAATTATAGTTGATCATTGAATACAAAATCCTTGCCACGGAGAAACATGTCTAAAATCATGTAGAGTCTCTCATGGAACAAGCAGTTATTGTGGAGATATATGATTACAAACCATGTACTCACAGCTTTCAAGGATTGTTCAGCCAGTTGGTCCTTTTAGTAGGTAGCCTTTCTATATTTCCATAGCAAGTAGTTCCCATTCCATAGGCAGTCAGGTTAGTTTGTTCTAATATGGGGGCACTAGCCCTCTTCCCATAGGTTTCTTTGCCATCCTCTTGGTCTTGGCTATGCGTAGCCTCATTTGCAACTTGCCTCTTTGAACCGGACTTGGTCACTTCTACAATGCCAAATACTCCAAAGTCTATGTTGGAGTCTTGCCTAAGTTGTTCCGTGGTTGTAGCTATTGTCACCCATAAATTTGTTGCCTTTGAGTATTCTTCCTGAGACTCAACTATGCCATTCCTTGGCTCCTATAGTTTCTTGGCTACTTGCCATCTCTCATCTCCTGTGGCTTCATGTGATTTCTTGTCTAGTTGCCCTTTTTTATTAATTGGTAGGCTAGGGCCTCGTTGACAACTATAGGCCAAGTCCATTCTTGGCCAACTTTCAAGCGTTTGCGTGAGGCAAGGGATATCAAGTAGTAGGGTTGGTTGCATTCGCAAAGGGGGCCATGAGACTACAGGTTGTTGCACAAAGATAGGCACAATAGCTAATTCATTAGGAGCAGGAATAGTGGAATTTGAGCTTGGTGTTGCCTGTGTGGCAAGTTAATCTTCAAATTGGCAAAGTATTGAGATGGTCTTCGTTCGAAGGTGTAGCTTGGAGATGGGCATTGCATGGTGTAACAGATGTGCTTTGTGTAGTTTAGGTTGGAGTTTTTGACTTATATAAGAGCTCTTTCCTAGTGGTGTCACACGACGTGTGGTGTGTAGCCAGGCACCAAGTGAGGTCCCTAGCCTTGGTGAGGTTTTGAGGGTGTTTGTTATGCACCCATGGAATCAAACGCTTAAGGGCATCGAACCTTGACCTTTTCACGCTTCTTCAAGTGTTGTTGCATTAGACCAAGCAAGTGCAACTGCTCTTGGAATCACTATGGCTTTCCGGACTATTGCATTGAGCTCAATTGGTGTTTGGAATGTTGCTTGCGCTCTTTTCCTCATCAAAAACCTAGTTTTCTCTTGTGTTCTCTTCTGGGTTAAGCTAGGCATGTGCAAGGGGTAAAGTATGCATAGTATCATTAGTTGAGAAAGAAAGAAGGATCTATTAACGTTTGGAGAAGACCTCATGGGTCTATGAAACAAAATACCAACACCAAAATTTGGCTTACTACATCTGGCTCCTCCCGAGTTATTATGCGACATTGCTACTTTTTAGTACTATCACAAAGTGGCCTTTATAACATCAGTTTAAGACAGAAGGTCTTTGGGTTTGGATATGAAGTCCCTAATTAGTGCTTGCCCATCTCGATAAACTACCCATTTGCTTGCCTTGCGTGCTTCCTTTACTTTGGTGAGCTCATTGTTTCTTTGTTCGAGTTGGTGGATCGGAGTGAGCTCCTCATATATCCAAATCTTTGTACCCTTCAACTCGTGTTTGTCTGAGAATCTTAACTCTCGTTACCTACGTATACCTTTGTTTGTGTGCCGATTTGATAGATATTGCAAACATCATTTTCATCCAATTCTACTTGTGGTACTTCCTTCTTATTACATCATCAATGGATTTCTCATCATCATAATGAAGGCAACCATCTTTCAAACCCCCAATGCGCTGAATTATCTTATTTTATGCTGTGGCTTCTTGCTCTTTGACTTCTGTATAGAGATCCACTCAATTGACCTTATTGATGGCATCAGTAGTCATTTCTTGCTTGATTGAGCTCTCACTTGATTGGCGATCACCTTAACTATGGAGACCATTGTCAGTGCCGATGGAGATGCATTACATTCGTATATGATATCAACGATAATTTCTTGCTTTTGTTTACTCTCTATATCCTGCATTTTCGTCCCAAGAGCTGCAAGATGAAGTTTGGCATCTCTAATTTCTTGTTGCAAATAATAGATTTTCTTATGTGGGTCAAAGACGATCCTTTGTCTGTGTGTTTTTGCATAGTGATTGGGCTAAGTATGAGGGCTTGTGTGTGGGTGTTGAGAAGGCAAATGATTTGGCCTTGGGGAACTCCATAGTGGCCCGTAGATTTGACTGCCCCTTTGCTATCCAGGTTGAGTCCAAAGCTGGAGTGACCTAATAAGTGTGTGTGAACTGAAGTGACAAGTGGGGATTGGGGATGAACTGAGAGACGAAGCAAAATAGGTTGAACGAAAATGAGCTACAATAAAATGGTGGTGAACTGCGAACTTGAACTTTTGAGGGTGCTCCGTACCTGCCACGAATGAGCTGCTGAGTCAAGACCCGAGATGGAACGAGCCTTCGCATAGCGAACTGAAGGCGGAAAGAAACTAACTAGAGGGGGGCTACAGTAGAGAGACAGAGATGGGAGATGCTACTAATGGGAGGGAGAGCTGCTATGACAATGGGAGTTGCTGCTACGATGAAAGATGCTACGACGAGAGTTATGAGTGATTCTCATGCTCTTTTTCCTTGACCTCAAAAGTTCAAATTGTTACAAAATTGTGAGATTCTCTAATTGGAGGTATTTTGTGTAGCTTAGGGGTGGTTGCATTAGTACACGTAGCCACTTAACATGGGGTTGGGCATTTATATGCATGCTTGGAAGCTTATGCCACTTTTAGGTTTTTTGAGCATGTCCTTTGGGGGACTTGAGATGAGACCTCGATATCACCAAGTTTTAGTACTTTTTGCATTGGAACATATGCCTTCCAGCTTTATATGCTCCTTTGCAGCCATTGCACGTAGATTTTGAAGAATACTAGGGTTGAGCTCCTTGTTTACGCAAGCTCCTTTTTTTAACTATAAAGGAGCAGTGCTTCCAAATACCATGTTATGTGATTGCTAGTCACAAGTGCTATGGTAGGCTTTAAGAGTGTAGGTTTTGGAAGTGAAATTAGGATATTAGACTTTTTGTGTCCCTACTTGAGCTTCTTTTTGGAACTTAAGCTAGTTTTTAGCTTGGAATCATCACTTCTTTATGAGAATAAGTACAAGCTTGCACTATGCTTTTGCACATCCATTTATGAGCATTTATTTGCATGCCACCTTGTGAGTAGGTCCTATTATGCATATGCAAATAAATGACTCAAACTCGTTTTTAGCAAATCTAGCTCTCTCACTTTGGGTGATATGTTCTAGTGCTAGTAGGGACAATGGACAAGCCGATGGACTTGCATGTATTTTTTTGTTTTGGTGTAGCATCTCTTTCGATACTTTTCCACTTCATTTATCAATTGCACAAATTTTGTGCACCCGAGGTGGTCACTCTCTACAACATATAACATAATAGGTTTATTAATGGAGGGGTTTAAAACATACTTGTCTAATATACTTATGGTATGGACATGTACAGATATGTACGAAAGAGGGTTAACAATTATACAAAGAAATACAAAATTTTAAATACACGGTAATTTTACATGTGTGCTTGCTTGCATGTGCTATAATTATGAGTTTTAGAGCTTCTTGTGGTCTATCTCGGCCTATACTATTTGACATTTTGTAGCTTATGTTTTTGATTGAGCCCTCAAATCATTGATTTATTGAGCAACACTCATGCTCCTCCGATTATGGTACAAAATCTTTGGACTTGGGCCTTCATTTTCCCCCTCATCTTTCCCAAGGAGCTTCTTGTACTCCATCTCATGCTTGGGTAGCTAGATTTGAACAATGTGCTAGACTACTTAAGTAACGAGGGCCCAAAACAGGCTGCATGTTGCCACAGGATCCATTGGATGGGAGGGTCCTAGACCTCCGTAGACCATGCATTCAAACCATCGATAGAATTTGTCAAAAGTACATCTATAGTTTCAACTCTAAGTGCATTTTGTATTTTCAACATGTCTTGCACAATGCCTCTTTAAAATATCTTAGATGGTCCATTGTCAAAAATGACACAAGCATGAATGGCACTCGAAGAGAGTTTCTCTAGTGTGCCAAGCCAGGATCACATCTCTCACAAAGAAAGAAATAATTGTCATCTCTCAATACGGTATGCCCCAATGATAGATTTGGCCACTTGGCGGAATCCTTCTGCACCTATGCTTGGTCACTTATAGCCTATATAGATTTGATGAATTCATTCTACACCATCGTGTTGTGAAGAAAGATATGAGACAAAGGTTTGACCACGTGGCCAAATCTCTCAGTGATAGATTTTGGTTCTTGACCAAATCATTGCACACCCATGTTCAATCTCTTATGAGGTATAGCCTATGTATATTTGGCCATGTGGACAAATATCTTTACCTTTTTTATCCCATCCCTCCCATTATTCCCTCTCCCCAACCTTCCTATCTCTCCCATTGTTCCATCCCTCCCATCCTTTCTTCCCTCCATCTCTCATCATTCCTACCACTTCCTCAATCTCTTCCATCTTATTTCTTCCTACTACTTCATATCTTCCATCTTCTTCCTAATATCCATTCCCGCCATTCATATCCCTTCCCTATCCATATCCCTATATGCATCCCCTGCGATCTATCTATCCCTCCATCTATATTCCTTCCCTACCAAGAATTAACCCTCCCTCTCATTTCCTCCATCTATTCATCCTCTATCCATCCCTCCCATCGATATTAGCCTTCTCATCTATCCATCCCTTCCCCTTCCCTCCATGTCTCCCATCCTTTCATCCCCTTCCTTGTTTCCTCCATCTATTCATCCCCTCAATCTGTATCCCTTCCCTATCCATGTCCCTCATATCCATCCCTTCCTATTGATCCCATCCACTCTGTCCGAATCCCTTCCCCATTCATATCCCCTATTTTGGATATTCGACCTAAATTTTGGGCATTGTGGCACTACCTTGGACAAGGATCCTTAGTGATTCCTTGACTGCTTTGAGAGGAGGATTAATCAAGCCTCCATTTGAGAAAGTACCACCAGAAGAAGATGATGTGGCCACGGTGGTGGTGTCTTACCATCTTGGATGATGACCCTATCATGGCCCTTTCCAATATTATTGGCTCATTTAGCATTTCCACGCATAGATGGATCTGCCTCTCTAAGTTGTGATGTGCTAGCCGTATCTCTTTTGGATTGCTTACAAAGTTCCTTGTTGCTAAAGGCCTTATCCTGAGACCTTGTAATTATATTTAAGGGTACGGATGACATTTCGCCTCTCTCAATGCTGAGAAGATTAAGACTTGCATTCTTAGGTATAGTAGCTGGCACTGTTGGTCTCTGCTTGGAGCAATCCTTATAGAGGTGGTCAACTCCACACCCAGTGCACAATGGTTCTTCCCAATGACTAGGTAGTTCCTCCACCAATTCTAGAGTCATGGGAGTGATTTGTGGTGGTGGGGGTTGAGATCCTAGTATGGGTGGAAGTAATGGGGGATTTTGAGCCCTACATTGCCCTTGGATGGCAGGAGTGGCTCCTTGTATTTGTAATTGTCCCTAATTGGATGGATTCAATGGTGTAGGTAAAGTGGAGGTAGTTGTTGCTGGTACATTGGTTGGGGAATGATCTTAGAATATCAACATTGTGATGTCTCATGATTCCCCCATCATTTCCTAGTACAGATCCAACACCACACAGTATCATGGATTTGGAATAGGTGGGAACTACTAGGGGCTTTCTTGGCCATCACTCCTTCCAATTGTTGACTTACTTGATTTAATAAATTAGTAGCCAATTCCTTGATATTCACATCCTTTGTGGGAGGGGTTGTCTCGTTGATTTCACTTAAAGGAGTGGGCTTCAAGGTTTGAAATACTTTTAAGTAGGCAGATGTGGTCTTCCCTCCTTGGTCGTTTTCATTTATGTTATCTAAGCACACAGCAGTCTTGCTGCACAACTCAAACGATGTGTGAATCACAGATGGTCATGAAGCTTACAATCCCACAAACCTATGAGGAGGTGTGGTGATAGTTTTGCATCACTCATTCTCTCATGAGGTTCACAACAAGAGTTCAAGTGTTTTGTTCTAATAATATAATCCCAAAGAGACTCGATCTCTTTTTTTTTTTTGACCTCGTAGAGGACTTCACTTGGGTCCATGGGGGCAAACCTCGCTATGAAGGACTTTTGCAACATGTCCTAATTAATTTTCTCCTTTGGACTCCGTGCTTTAAACCATTGTCCAACTTTGCCATCAAGGCTTAAGCCAAAATCATTGACCTTGTCTAAATCCCCTATATAATCAAATGTCTTGCAGAGCCGTTCAAAACACTCAACATGGGAGACTGTGTATCCTTCCCCTAAGATCTTGGTGATTAACTTGGAGATCATGACGGGTTTAGTTCTAGAAAGATTTTGGTCTCTTCACATAAATATTGGAGGTGTGGCCCCCCTTCCTAGTGCTTCCACTACGAATCTATGGAGAGTTCCATCTATTTGGTTGCTATGCAAATGTAGGATTTGAGTATTCTAACCCAATAGGCATTTGCATTGTAACTTGAGGTTGATTGGGCCTAATGGTTGAATGTCCTCTAGGGAGTGGCATGTTCACCCCAGGCATAGGCCTATAGGGTGTGGTTGTTGGGTAGGGCAAACCTCCCATGTTCTATGGCCAAGTAGGAAATGAAGGGACTTCACATGTAGGGGGTGGACCACTCCTTCGTCGACTTTGTCCTAGCATTTGAAACTCTTGGGGGAGCCTGGGGCCAAATTCACCCTTATGTTATTAATTTTCATCAAAGGATGGATATGTGCCAATAGATACACTGGGACTTAGCTCCCTAATTGTTTCTAACATTGATAGTTGGGCAAACACATGAGCTCCCACTAGCACCCCATTCTCCTTGGGAAATGTAGCATGGCTATTAGTCCAAACCTACCCATAATATTGGAATCCCTTAATCTAGCTACTCTTGATGGGGTAGGAGACTAGAAATCATTAAATCTAGTGCTTGAAGCCATTGGGGCTCTAATATTGGAGGCTTCTCCCATGTCTCTACCCAGGCTCATGGACTCTTCTAAGCAAGACAGGTCATCTTGTGGTGGTTCATACATAGTATAAGAACTAGTTTTTGAATTTGCTGACCCTATGGATGTAGAGCTAGGTGTGTAGGTTAACAAGAGGGTGTTTGAGGTACTATCCTCAGGATCAAGATCAGTTCTTAGGACTCTTTCTAATATCAAGAGCATGTTCTTATCAGCACAGTTAAGGCCCCAATTCTAAGATGATTCCTCTTTGATGCGGGGACAAGGGCCAAAATTTTTTGCCTAAATCTACAGTAGCTGGTCAACTATCAATTTTTGGTCTCTGTATTAGTGTTTAATGCAATGACTTCCTAAAGTAGCATAGTACGGTCAAGTTGAGTCATAACGACTAGGAACATAAACTCACCACGGCACTATGGTTTGATTGAATGGCGTATAAGGTCACCACTAGCTGCACCCCCTTTAGCCTAGAATTTGGGGTGGAAGTAGTCATACCTATGGAATTTATCATTACAAGCCCAGAGTTGCAACAATTAGAGATCAATTATCTGAGGAGGCAATTCTAGAAAGGCTAATCAAGTTGGAAAAACTTGATGAAACAAGATTGAGAGTGAACCATGGCATAAAGGTTGAGAAATCACACCACCAAAAGTGGTTTGAATGAAATATTCAAAACAAGGACTTAAGGCAAGGTGATCTCGCACTACTATATAGCGTGAGAAATACAAAGCATAAATTAAAATGATGAGGAACAGGTCCTTATGAGGTCGTGGAAATCACACCACAAGGGTCATGTAGAATCACGACCCTGGACGGTACTGAGATGGTGTGTAGTCTCCAACGGTGACTCATGTGTCATGGGGATCTTACAAGAAGGTCGATGCAATACTCCTCCAAGCTACTCTAGGTTGAGAGCAATGTATGCAAATGCCATCCTCTCACTCTAGCGACTCCCAGCTTATTGCAATCATGAATTCATATAGAGAAGAAGAAGGAGAGGGGAGGGGAGTGGATAAGGGAGAGGAGGAGGAGGAGAAGAAGGGAAGAGGAGAAGAGAACATGGCATTCATGAAAGACACTATGAGGAAACAAGAGATAAATCCAAGAGAGGAGAGCTTGTATTCCAATTTGTGCAACTAGCAAGTGAAGACCAAAGTCAACCATGTGGCCTTTTATACATGCCACTTTTGAAGGGAGGGACAACCCTAATCTCTTTATACTACTCTCTTTTTTCATTGTTTACAATCATCTTGGACCCATTTAGCTTTAAGGCACAATCCTAGCTCTATAGACTTGCCACTATCCATCAAATGATCAATGGTGGTATTTTTGGTTAATAGATGGATGGTTACATCAACATCAGTAAGCCTAAACACTATTATGCCCCCTTGACCCTCTAGACACTATAGGCCATCCATCATTAGAAAAGGAGCTAAACAAGGGAGTTGCTCGTATGAAGCGACAAGCAATAAAGGAAGCTAGGGATTCCAAGAAATGCATCGGGTTATTATCTCCACGCATTCATTGGGTTACTATCTCCATGCCCCACTAGATAAATATTGCATCAATGCCCCACTAGATAAATATTGCATCATTCGCCAATGTAGCCCCAGATCCATTAGGTTATCATCTCCATGCATGCTAGTTACTATCGCAATGTGCATTGGGTTATTATGACTGTGCATCCAGTCGGTTACTATCTCTACAACCCGTTAGATAAATATCGCATCATTCACTGAGTTAGCCCTATATCCTTGGAGTTATCAACTCCACATACACCGAATTGCTATGGCAATGTCCACTAGATTATTAATGCAGCGTGCATCGAGATAGAAAACTACATAAATAGCACACTGCGGCAAAAATATGTTGCCATAACAATTCTAACCAAACTTTTGCAAAATTCGTCCCAAAAAATCCAACTGACAATCCTACCTCCACAGCCATCCTATCTGATTGCCCGCACCTTGAATTCTCCTTGTCCGCATGAGCTCACTCTTTGAGAGTTCTGATGACTCTCTAGGCAATCTTTTTGCCATCCACCACTCCTTCGTGCCCATGGAGTCTAGCCAAACCCATGTTTCCATCGCCAACTTGTCTAGCCCATCTACTACTTTGTCCACCACCATAGCCCAACTGCCTTTTCCCCTTTCTACTTCATCCATCACTCTCCCTCTCTCTTTTCCCCTTTTTGGTCACATAACTCAACAAGAGCTAGTGGAAGAGACCCATGGCCACAGCCCTATCTTAAAGAAAGCGGTCAAGCCTCCACATCTCACCCTGCCAAGCATTGCAAGGTCATCTCAACCACTCCACTTTACATTGATCACTCTATGACCACATCCAACACCTCCCCCCAGGTCATGATTGGATCACTACACTCAAAGGCTTGTCCATCCACTCGCCTTTCTGCTACAAGCCCAACCTGGACTTTTGCATCTCCTACCACACTTACACTTCCTAAAAAGCCTACCGCGACCCCAAAGTCCAACCCTATACCTTGAAGCCATTGGCCTAAGGCCACTAGTAGAAAATCTCCCCTGCTACCTAGAACTCAATCTAGTGACACAGTTCATCGACCACTATAGCACATCCACAAAGCTGACGTCCTTCACCGGTGAATGCGGGATCACCCACCACTTCCAGTTCAGTAGGCTCAATGCCATTAGGACAATATTTGTATTTCCAGTGATTCCCAAGCCCTTTTGTAAGTCTAAAAGATGGAGCAAAAGCTCATGAAGTGGGTCAACTAAGATGCCGATCACCACAAGGGGGGTATTCCATTCGATGACGTAAAGAACCCTGCCTACATCAAGTGGTCTGAGTGCTCCAAATGCTCATGAAAGTTGAGATGTCCGACCACCACAACATGGTAGTGACCAACCTCCTACTAAGACTTCTCAATCCCGTGCAATTCAAGAAAAACTAGGCAGACTATTTCTACAAAGAGCTAGAGGTGTAGTGCCACAAGCCCTAGCAGAAGATTGGCAACCCCATGCTCTTCATGCTAGGAGATCGGCAAGCCCCAGCAGAAGATCGGCAACCCCATGCTCTTCATGCCAATCATTCAAGACATCATGAAGACCACATTGGCCATCTAGGCACTTTGGAGCCTCCCATCACACAATATGAGGAATGCCGCCAGCCCCAGCTCCACAAGCATCATTGGCAGAGGAAAAGCACAAAGGTGCAAACAGGAGGAAGAGGAGAGGGCAGCCTCACAAGGGCAAAAAATTATGTATGAACAACCACAACAAAGGATCACGAGCATAGGGTAGCAAAGTGTTACAATGCCTCTTACAGGCACCTAGTTAGCCACCCCCTCCATTATGGCCACAAAGCCCCAAGGCCAACCATAGCATCAAGAAGAACAGAAGCAAAAGGACGACCAGCCATATCTATGATGATCTACTTAATTTCAAAGACTCGTCTCGCCACACATCTCACTCCCAGCAGCCCCTCCCCAACCTAGAGGAAAATTTCCTCTCTCCTCTCATCTTTCAAGGGCAAGCAGCCTATTGGAGTAGCAATAGGCCCATCTACCACCAATTGAATAGATGTATAGGAAGCATTGGACCAACATATCCTATGGCTCACCGTCAAAGTATAAGTAGTTATGGGAGAGGCACCCACACACACGGACCTTATGGAGGACTGATCCATGGAATTCTTGGTCCAAGGCGTCCACATTGCGCACAACATCTACAACAACAGGCAATAGGAAATCAATGCAGAAGCCTCAACCACACGAGCGATAAAGGGCAAATCTGACGGCAGACCAAAGAGCTCCAATTGGCCCAAATCCGCATCATCATTCTGAAAGTGGTGGGAGGGACCATGTAGGAAGCAGCATGCAAGTCTCAGGAGTTAGCCTCAGCACTGCAAGAATGGAATGCGACCCTTGAATAGAAACTATCAGCAAAAATAGCTAGAGCCACCGATACCAACTTCATCCAAATGAATGAAGATGAACCAGCCCTCTAACAATACCGATAGGAGGTAGAAAATTCCTAGCAGGCCATACACCACTAGATCAAATCCTTGCATGCCTCCAAGTGAGAACAATTGGAAAATATAATCAATTGTACCACTATCTTGAGCTCGCATGAAACTAGCCCGTCGAGGAGGTCGAGATGGACAATTAGAGGGAGGGAGGAAGAGTATGAATAGATAGTGTAGGCATCAGAAGACTTCAGCACCCAAGCCCTCAAACTCTACACAGTGACATTTTCCACTTTCACTTTAACATCCTTATTAAGATTGATTCCATTCGGTATCACTTAGATCTCACTAACCCCCTTCTGCCTACATACATTTTTGACGTAATCTACCACCATTCTATACATGCACACCAGCCATAGATCGTGTCCTCCACAAATGCCTCCCCTTCAAGGACCTTACTAATCTTAGCTTGTGGAAGGGTAAACTACAGAGCTATGACCTCAAGGCAGTCGATATCATGGAAGGCTAAGCACTTACAGCCTTCATCGAATGGACATACCATAAGTGAGAAGCTACCCATTTCCCGAGAACATAGGTGGCTACATTAAGTCAGACCCCACCATACTATGAATTGAAGGGAAAAGCAGACTCCTATGGCTTTTGTTGACATGTCATTCACTATTCCCAAGCGTTTAGCCCGTGAATCATCGGCAAGGCATATGTTGAAATTAGCCTTTTGCATTGGTGGGAAGACCCCATTCATCGTAGAGCTCCTTGGATAGGACATTTACACCTGCTCCACCATCCACTATGGCTTGGACTTCATTATATGCCTTGTGGATCAAAGACACAGCGACGTCGCGTATGTCATCTCTCTCACCCATCCGCACAGGGATATCTTCTATGTCTTTCAGAGGTGGAGGGGGATTTTCAAGTTCAATCCAGTCTTTCTCCTTCAAGTTGGCAGGATGGCACATTATGTTGCCGATTCTGTTGTTGGAATAGAGGCTTGAGTACAGTATCAATACTCGGTGGCGAATTCTATTGTTGGAACAGAGGCTCGAGGACGATATTAATACTCGGTGGGTCCAAGTCAGGGATTGGATCTTGTGCTTGTTTCTCAGCCTCAAATTGAGCTTGTTCCTTTTGTACCCATTGTTGAAATGCCTAAAATTGAGCCTTCTTTACTTTTGTATTCGGATATGGAGCTTCTTTTATGTGAGGGTCGGGAGCTGATGTGGATGAGCTTGGTTGCTCAATGCTTAGCGGAGGTAGAGGCACTTGTGCTTTCTTTTGAAGAATTCGTCTTGATTGGATTGAAATATTAGGGTCCTTGGTTGCCTCTTTTTGCTGGCATGTAATTGCATTCACAGGTTGTGATATTAAGCTTGCCGGCCCCAAACTTTGATGGTCGACCCCAATAATGCCAATTGGGACATCAGGCTTAACCTCTATTTGTTGTGGGACCTTATTTTTCATGGGACAATCCATATAGGCATGGCCTATGCCACAATCTCTACAGAGTGGTCGGAAAGTAGCAGGGCTACCATGATGAGGGCACTCTATGATCCGGTAATTTTCTCCACAACCGTAGCACCGCTCGATATGTGCTGAGTTGAACTTGATTTGCATAGACTGGTATCAAACCTTCTGCTCCTTCTACATAGTACACTAGGTACTCGGCTTCATACTCAAATGGCAAGTCCACTTCCTTGCTTGCAGTTATTGTATTAGAACTACCTGAGGAGTTGGATTTGGCACTCTTGGATATGGTCGTGGATTTAGAATAGGATTCAGCCTCAGAGCGGGGGTGCTTGTGCAAGTGCTAGTTTTCTGTACACTGGTATGGGTGCCGGTTGGTATTGTTGAGGTTGAGGCGGGTGGTTGTGCATGTTGAAGATGCAACTAATTTCATCATGACCATCGACTACGCAGATACGGCACCACAACCTTGGCAGTGGATTTTCTTGTGCAATGATCCTAGCTCTTAGGAATGGTATTCATTTGCTGTATGATTGGCCATGCAGTGTGGGCACCATACATTTTCTCACTGTGGATAAGTCTGAGGTAGCAGCTCTGACGACATGTGAAGTTTTTGTTTAATCGCCTACATCATTTCTTCTTTGAACTTCATGGTCATGGCCTCTAGGCAATCTTCATTAGATGTTTCGGAAGTGGATTTGGATTTTCCTTTTTTAGAGCGCTTATCGCATGCACTAGATCTTCCATCATCACTGCTGGTGTCAGAGTTGGTAGTGCCATCCTCGATGTCAATGGCAACCGCATGAGCAGCACTGAATGTTTCGTAACTGCTAATCTTTTTCATGTCTTTGCGGATTTTCTTCCTTAGTCCTGCAATGAACCAAGGCGTGAGGTACTTTGCATTGGGGCGCGCGTCACATTTGGCAATTAATGGTTTCATCTTACCCAGATACATTTGTACATCTTCTTGGTGACCTTGTTCCAGCTTGCTTAGTTGGAGAGCGGGATCATCTTGTAGTCTCTCCATTTGAAAGTGCCTCTTAAATTCAATTTGCAACAGGTCCTCTTTCTTCCACTAGGAGGCCTAGGTACCACTCTGATGCTTCAACGGTTAAGTCCATGGGAACTAGGCAACCTTGGTTTCATTGGATTGATCTCCACCTGTTGGACATGCGATGTTGGGGACAAAGACATGATGTGCTATCCCTTGTATAAGTGGTACTTATAATGCCACGTCATCACCTTATCTATTCTTTGTATAAAAGGCAATAAGGGAAGTCACATCGAAGACTTTTGCTTCCCACAAAACGTGTGTTCTCTCTTTTGCTCTCTCACCTTTCTCCATCTCCCTCTTGCTTCCGCTCCTTGCTCCCATCAATGGGTATCAGAGCCTCCCTACCCACCAGCTTCTCCTCATTCCCTAGCCTCCCCTCACACTGTGTGACCTTTCCATCGCAGGAAGTCACTTGTTCTTGCTGCCCACGCAGTCCAGCCACTCTCCCTCACTGCCCCCAGCTATTTCGTGGAGTTTTATCGCGGGAATCACTTCTATTCTCGTGCTCCTAGCTGGAGACATCTTTTGGGTGAGTGTACTTGCAGTTTTTCAGCATTTTTGACTGGTTTTTGGGCTGTAGCAAGCGAAATACAGCGAGAAAGTGGTCAAGGACATTTCCAGTTGGAGCTTTTGGTATTGCTACACCTCCTACAGCAGAGCAACTTCATTTGGATCACATTTGGTCAGATCTGGTGCTGTTTATGCTGAGCGACAGTTTTCAGCCACACAGGAGCTGAATTTCGTCTGTCATTTTGGGGGTTTTTCTCCAGTTTTTTGCACTAAATCAGGTTGCCTACACCTGTAAAAGAATCCTGCCAAGTTTGGTTGGATTTTGACTGCCCGTTGCGAAGTTCTTGCTGATTTTCAGTTTCCAGCCACAGGGCAAGTTGCAGATCTGTGGATTTTGCACATTCTACTGCTGATTTGACATCATAAAAGTGGTCGTCTACTAGGAGAGAGGGGGGGGGAGCAGGCTGAGAGGTAGGGAGAGGGCAGAGAGGAAGAGAGGGGGCGGGAGAGCAGGCAAGGAGGGGGCGGAACAGCAGGGAGGGGGCGGAACAGCAGGGGGGAGGCGAAGGGCAAGCAGGGGGAGGGGGCGGAACAGGGGGAGGGGGCGGAACAGCAGGGGGGAGAGGGCGGAAGCAGGGAGAGGGGGCGGAACAGCAGGGGGGAGGGGGCAGAAGCAGGGAGAGGGGGCGGAACAGGGGGATGGGGCGGAAAGGCAGGGGGAGGGGACGAGGGACAGGCAGGGGGAGGGGGCGGAGCAACAGGAAGGGGGAGGGGGCGGAGCAGCAGGAAGGGGGCGAGGGACAGGCTGAGGGGAGAGAGGGAGGGACGGGCTGAGGGAGGGGGAGCAGCAGGGGAACGGGGAGGAGCAGCAGGGGAACGGGGAGGAGCAGCAGCTCAGCTCTATTTTTGTTTTTCTCAACGCAAAGGCATCCAAAATTGGCATCCAAGACACTATTCCAGTGTCACAAAAATTGCTGAGCACTTGTGCACCAAAAGCCCCTATTTCTGAGATCAAAAGTCAAACTTTGACTACCACAAATGTGCACAATCCAAGCATAAAGGAAATCAGTACCACTTTTGCAACAATGTCAATGCATCCAAGTGCTCCAAGCACTACTTCACAAATGCATAACCTCTACCATCAAGCTCAAGGAAGATTCTGAATTCTTTGAGATTCCCTCTTCCAATGTGTCCCAAATTTCTTGCTTCAATGTGCAAGAGCAAGCCTTCCAATGCATGAAATTGCAAAAGCCTCAAATTTCTGTGCCTTATCCCCTGCCACGTGTCACTTTATGACAGGTTGAACCCTAAAAGTGATGATAACTCAGCACCACGAAGGCAAAATTCAACCAAGCTTGGCAGACAGTGTCCCTTCTCTCCTTCCTCTCCCTCTCCCTCTCCTTCTTCTCCACTCCCTCTCAGCCCTCCCCTCCAGCGCCCCCTCCCTCCCTCTCAGCTTGCCCCTTTCCCCTCTCAATCCTCCTTCCCTCCCCTTCTCAGCTTGCCCCTTTTCCCTCTCAATCCTCCTTTCCTCCCCTTCCCCCCTGCTTCTTCCTTGCCTCCTTTCCCCTCCTTCTGCCCCCTTTTCTCCCGCAGCTTTTTTGGAACGGAAGGAGCCTTTAATTTGTTAGAGTCGGCCTCCTCACCCCGATTGGCGATGGATACCCCGTCAGCCAATCCTACTCCACCTCCACCGGCCGTGAAAACTATCACTTTCTCTAAAGACGAGTTGCAACAGCTCAAGAAGGATGTAGAGATTGACTGCTCTACCACGTTGCTAGCATGCATCTTCGGGTCTCACCCCTCCAGATCCCAAGCCAGAGATTGGATGCTTGCGGCTCTCCCCCCAGACCTCACTCCACGATTGTTAGATGTCCGTCTTCTGGGACGAGGTTTTTTCCAAGTTGTTTCTTTGGGCTGAGACTTCCCATTAGAAGAGAAGAGGAGCTACTTGACAGTGAGTTGGCTGACGACACAGCGATTTATTTGGATGCCTCTCCATAGACGCTCACTTCTTTCAGGACAGCATTGGATTTATTTTGCTTGGCGGCAGGGGCGCAGATAAATTGGCATAAATCCAATGGCTTTTGGATCAGTGATGAGGACACTCCAGTTTGGGGGCTTGACATAGGGTTCACTTGGGTTCAAAGGGGTGTGCCTATCAGGTATTTGGGCTGCCAGGTCGGCTTGGGTATTTCTACCACGCAGCAGTTTGCTCCCGTGTTGGAGAGCATCAGAAGGAAGCTTCTCTTTTGGAGCTCAGCCAAGCTGGATCTTGCCTCTAGAGTTGTGGTGGTCAAACAGGTCCTCTTGGCCACAACCTGGTTTATATGTTCATGTTGGTGCCGTTCTAGGGACTGCATCATTCAGCTCAGAAGACCGAACTGGAACTTTCTCTGGAGTGGGCTTGATGGCACAGCAGATGCCTTAGCCAGGGTGGCTTGGGAGACCCTCATCCTCCCTACACAGGATGGGGGTCTGAATATTATTGATCTAGATTTACAGTGCAGAGCTTTACTTTGTAAGATGGTGGTGCGAGGACTTATGCCAGGACAGGAACCGTGGAAGGACTTTCTTATCAGCAGCATACAGAGGTGCACACCTTCCTCAGGAGGAGACTGGATGAGCAGTGTTAGATGGATCTTCACCACAGCACACCTCAGGTCACCTGCGTCCCCTCTCATGGTTGCCATTCTGAAAGCTTGGGCCAGTTTCAGAAGCTCTCTTCGGAGGATTCCTCCTTCCTCCCGGGAAGAGATTGATAGGCAGCCCATCATGTGGAACGACAGTATTTTAGATGATCTTGGCAGGCCACTGGGTGCCTCACTCTACATGCAGTGGGCCAGGTGGGAGAGGGGACCTGCTTCTTCTTTGGGATCTTGGAAAGCTTTCCGTAGGCTTCCAGAGGAAACCAAATCAAGGTTGACAGGACATCTCAGAGGGAGTGCAGGGAGGATCTTGCAGATAGAGGCAGCCCTTCCAGAGGCTTGGATAGACACAGATGATATGCCACTCACTTCCTCCACTTGGGCAGGTACTTTCTCGAGAGGCGGGGTTCCGCTTCAGGTCTTAGCTTTCCGAGATGCACAGGAGGATGCTTTGGTTTTTAGTGTCCAGGATGGTGGCAGATTGCTCAGGTCCACAGAGGACATCTTGCTTGAGTCTGCTTTTCAGCCTATCAGGGTTGTAGGTCTTTTGATGCAGGGATCAGATTCAGAGTGGTTCTTAGACGCTGACCCCGAGCTACTCTCCACCGGGTCTTGGAGACTCTGGCTCTATGGAGGAGTTCCCATCAGGTATTTACAGTGGGACCCCGGAGAGTGGGAGTGGATTGACGTGGGGCATCGAGAGAAGAGCATCCCCTTCTTTCGTTACACGGTCAGTAATGCCAGGAGATTTCAGCTCAGTAGTAGAGGTTGGAGACCCTCTAGAGTTCCTCATTGGGAGACTTTTGGTATTACTGCGGATCAGCAGAGGTACTTCTGGAGGAGGCTCTGGAAATCCCACAGGAATAGAAAGATCACTATCTTCTTTTGGCTTTCTATCCATGGAGGGATTGCAGTGAACCTTTGGAGGTTCAGATTCGGAGCCGACCCTACTTGCCTCGTTGCCTTTCTGCTTCGGAGTCTATTCAGCATTGCTTATGGAATTGCAGACAGGCGAGATTGATTTGGATGGGGATAGCCAGGATCTTTAGTCACTTTGCCCATTCCCCACTTTTTATGACTTGGGGCTCGGTGGCTTGGCTTTCTCTTACAGGACCTCAGGTTTTCTATGAGGGAGTTGACTCCTCTCGGGCCATTTTGGTTCGACGTCATCGGGTTGAGTTCAGTTCGTTGGATGTGGTACCACACCGTCCTTTTACAGCTGTACATGCCTCTGTGGATACTTCTTGGGAGATTCTAGCGAGCATAGCAGCCTGGCATATCTGGAGAGCCAGATGCACAGAGGCTATGGAGGGTACTCAGGTTCATCCCTCGCACACATTGGCTAGTAGCTGGACAGACATCATACACACTCTGATGGCCGTATGGACGGGTATGCAAGGGGACTCCCGTGCAGCCTAAGCTAGGAGGGCTTCTTTCTTCAGGGAATGGAAGGATTCTCCTTTCTTCTCTGAATCTACTACAGGGTTGAGATGGCACTTTCAGCCTCAGCCTTGGCTTCTTTCCACCTCACTCTGAGGGGTTTTTATTTATCCTCATGATTTCATGATGTATTCCGCTTTGAGCTTGCTCTCGCGGGTTTTTGTTCTTACTTAGTAGAAGTCTTTTTCATGGAAAAAAAAAAGAAAAAAAGAAAAACAAGAATATTGTTTAGTGCAAGTTTATGACTGTTTTTACTGTCATTTTGGGACAGTTGCTCTCAGTTTTCGATGCCTCTATCTCTGTCACAAGTTGGGCCGGAATTTTGAGTGAGTTACACTCAGTTTTGCAGGCATATTTCACTCAGTTTTGGAGTCATATTGGTGCAGGAAATTAATTACAGTTTTGGTACTGTTTATGCATTCAAGGTTGGAATATATATTGGCTGCAAGTTCTCTTCAGTAGAGGACAGATTTTATAAGCTCTTTATATTTCCTTTGCTGTTTTTAATTTGCTAAGATATGGCTTCAAGTGGGAGTGAAAGTGGTTCACTTCTTAACATCAAGAAGTTGGAAGGAGCACACAATTTTGCCATTTGGTAAAAGCAGTGCTCTAATGTGCTTCTTCAAAAGCATCAAGCCCGTCCTATCAAGGAAAAGGGAGTGAAGCCGGCAAATATATCAAATGATGATTGGGAAAGTGTTGATGAATTGGCACGTTCTACAATCATGCTTTCTATTTAGATGTGCTTCTATTTAATGTTGAAAATGAGAACACTGCATGGGATATGTGGAAAAGGTTGGAAGATTTGTATGCTCAACAAAGTGCAACAAGCAAGGCTTATTGGCTCAAGAAGCTCATGGATCTTAGGATGAAGGAGGGCACAATTATGAGTGTGCACCTCAATGAGTTCAACTCTATCATCAAGCAGTTGGCAAATCAGAAATTCAACATTGATGATGAGTTTAAAGCAACATTCTTGCTTTGCACTCTTCCTGAGAGTTGGGATATTTTCAGAATAGCTTTGAGCAATTCAAATCCTACTCTTATTTATGCAGATGTTGAGAATCAGCTTCTCATGGAGGAGATGAACAAGAAGACCAATTCTTCAAGTAAGTCTTCCACTGCTCTTAACACAAGAGGAAGACCTCAGAATAGAGGCAATGATAGCCAAAGGAACAGATCCCATAGTAAGTCACGTCCTAAGAAGGATATTGAATGTTTTCACTGTGGCAAAAAGGGGTACATGAAGAAAGATTGCTTTAAGCTGAAAAGGGAGCAGAAAAAGAGCAACAACAACAATCAGGGTGCCAAACATGATAAAGGCAAGCAACAAGTAGAGAGTAGTAATAGTGATGTGAAGATTGAAGAGGTAAATGCAGTCACTCATGAGAGTGAGGATGACATTTTGTTTGTTTCATCACTTGATGCACATGCTTTGGTCACAGAAGAAGACGGTGACATGACCACTTGGATCATTGATTCAGGTGCTTCCTTTCATGTGACACCACACAGGGAGTGGTTTTGCTCATATAATGGTGGTTTACAGGGTGGTGTGCATCTTGGAAAAAATTATGCATGCTCTATTGCAGGGATTGGAGATGTGAAACTTGCATTTTCTGATGGCACACATTTTATACTTCATGATGTTAGGCATGTGCCAAAACTTGGTTAGTACTAGTCGATTGGATGATCAAGGCTACTACACTGTGTTTGGTAATAGTAGGTGGAAGATAACCAAGGGAGCCAGAGTCATTGCAAAGGGGTACAAGTGTGATACTTTGTATACTTTGCATGTTTCTGATGTAAAGAATCATGTGGTTGCCGTAACTGAGGTGCCAAAGGTTTCATTGTGGCATTGCCGGTTAGGACACATGAGTGTTAAAGGAATGCAAGTACTATCTAAATTGGGTTATTTACCGTCTCGGAAATTTTCAGAATTTAAGCAGTGTGAGCATTGCATTTTTGGTAAGCATTCACAGTCACCACATAAAGTGACATTGCAACAAAGATTGACACCCTTAGATTTGGTACATAGTGATGTATGTCAAATGCCTCAGTTGTCTATGGGTGGTCATGAATACTTTGTTACATTTATAGATGATGCCACGAGGAAAGTGTGGGTCTATTTCATCAAGAGAAAGGATGAAGTTTTTGGTGCATTTCAAAAGTTTGTTGCCTTGGTTGAAAATTAGACAGGTAAGAAGTTGAAATGCTTACGCTCTGATAATGGAGGAGAATATGTCTTCAAAATATTTCAGGAATTTTGTGACATGAAAGGGATAAAGAGGGAACTCACAAGCCCTCATAATCCTCCACAGAATGGAGTTGCAGAGCGAACAAATCGGACTATTCAAGATAGAGTCCGTAGTATGCTGTCTCATGCTGCCTTACCTCATGGTTTTTGGGCAGAGTTTTGGGCAGAGGCTGTTCAAACAGCCATTCATGTCATCAATAGGTCACCGAATAATCGGTTGGATGGTAAAGTACCCAATGAACAGTGGTATGGCAAGCCACCTTCATATAAACACTTCAGAGTGTTTGGCTATGATGCGTATGTGCACGTACGAAAAGAGCAGCGTAACAAACTCCAACCAAAGTCAAATAGATGCATCTTTATTGGATATGGTGACAGTGGTGAAATGGGGTATAGATTGTGGGATCCCGTTGGAAGGAAGATTATACACAGCAATGATGCAATTTTTTATGAGGAATGCATGCATAGGCAGCCCACTCAAAAATCAAAAAATAGGAAGGTTGTCTTTGAAGAAATCATTGTGAAGAGACAGCAGAATATGCCCAGTAATATGCAGCAAGGTGTTGCTGCAAATGTCCCTAATGCGCAGGGCATAGAGGCTGAGAATCAGCCCAATCAAATTGCCTTTGATATGCCACAGATAGAGCCACATCTGGGTGATGTAGGACAGCCAGAGGAGGTGGTACAGCCACATAATATGGCTGATATGTAGGCTGAACAGCCAGCCAATCAAGATGATTGGGTAAGAAGATCCACCAGAGTCTCCAAACCTCCTGATAGGTTTGTTCTAGGATAGAACTATGTGGTTGATTTTAGGCCATGCATTCAGAAATGGATTCTCTTATCAAAAATAAAACATGGGATTTGGTGAAACTACCAACTGGAAAGAATGCCTTACCATGCAAATGGGTTTATAAGATCAAGGTGACTCCTAATGCTGAGAACAAATACAAGGCAAGATTGGTTGCCAAGGGGTTCAAGCAACAGAAGGGCATTGACTTTAATGAAAAATTTTCTCCTGTGGTGAAAATGACAACATTGAGGGCTGTTTTAGCATTGGTTGCACATGAGGATATGAACTTGTGTCAGATGGATGTCAAGACTGCATTTCTTCATGGTGATCTTCATGAGGAAATTTATATGGTACAGCCAAAAGGGTTTGTCAGTGAAGGCAAAGAAAAGTTGGTATGGAAGTTGATAAAGAGCTTATATGGGTTAAAGCAGGCTCCAAGGGAGTGGTACTTCAAATTCCATACTTTCATGCAATCTCAGGGGTTTAGGAGATGTGATGTTGATCACTGTCTCTATACCAAGAAAGCAAAGGATGGTAGTCTTATTTTGCTCATAATTTATGTTGATGACATGCTTATTGCAGGCAAATCTCGGTATGAGATTGATGCATTGAAGATGGGACTGCATAAGACATTTGATATGAAGGATCGTGGTGATGCAAATCACATTTTAGGGATGCTCATACGCGACAGAAATCAGAAATTGCTCTATTTGTCTCAGAAGGAATACATTGGCAAGGTTTTGTAGCGTTTCAGTATGGAGGGAGGAAAGATTCTTGGTACTCCATTGCCTCCATATGTGAAACTCAGTCAGAAAGACAGCCCACAGTCAAATGATGAGGGGGCTGAAATGGCCAAGATTCCTTATGCATCCGCAGTTGGTAGTCTCATGTATGCAATGGTGGCTACACGTCCAGATATTGCCTTTGCAGTGGGAGTTGTTAGTAGATACATGGCAACACTTGGCAAGAAGCATTGGGAAGCCGTGAAAGGTATCATGAAATATCTTAAGGGCACAATGCATGTGTGCATTTGCTTTGGGAAGAAAGACTTGGTTCTTCATGGGTTTACAAACTCAGATTTTGCAGGATGTGTAGACCAAAGAAAGTCTACTACAGGATATGTTTTCACCTTAGGTGGTGGTGCTATTTCATGGATCTCTCGGTTGCAGATTTGCATTGCTTTATCTACCACAGAGGCAGAATATGTTGCAGTCACAGAGGCATGCAAGGAAGCCATATGGTTATCTCGTCTAGTGGGAGATATTGGTTTATCAGGAGAGGTTCCTATTTTGCATTGTGATAGTCAGAGTGCTATTCAGCTAGCATGTAATCTTGTGTTTCATGCCAAAATGAAACACATCGAGGTGAAATAACATTTTATCAGAGAGGTGCTTGAGGATAAGCATATTCAGCTTATCAAAGTGCACACTGATGACAATCCTGCAGATCTTTTAACCAAGAGTCTTAACCCGCAACGCTTTGCACATTGCAGAGTACAGATGGGTGTTGGCTCAGTTTCTCATGATTGAGATTCTCTTGTATTTTGTGTATATGTTTTCTATGTATACTTCTTCCTCTTTTTGGGCACATTGCCTTTAAATGGGAGATTGTTTGGGATAAAGGCATAATGTGCTATCCCTTGTATAAGTGGTACTTATAATGCCACATCATCACCTTATCTATTCTTTGTATAAAAGGCAATAAGGGAAGTCACATCGAACACTTTTGCTTCCCACAAAACGTGTGTTCTCTATTTTGCTCTCTCACCTTTCTCCATCTCCCTCTTGCTTCCGCTCCTTGCTCCCATCATGCGACCTCAAAATGCTAGAGGAATCGGGCTCGATCGCCCCTACCATTATATTTGGGAAGTTCAAGTTTGCCCAAGGGGCGCCTGCCTTGATTGTTATTATTGTTGCCAAAATTGTTGCGATTAAAGAAAAATTTCCCCTCCAGATCGAGGTCAATATCCCCATCATCGCGACGATGCCCAGCCATGTTGTGTCATGGAGGAGTCATAGGGATTTCTTGAATTTCAGGGGGGGAATCGGGGTAGAGAATTGTCGGAGGCGGTGGTCGTAGCGGAGTTGTATGTAGATTTGGCAAGCATTGGCGTCAGAGGCATTGGTTGGAGCGTAGTTGTATGCAGATTTGGCGAGAGGTGCAACGGGTGTCTCTGTTGCAAGTGCGGGTGTTGATGTAGTTGTGTCAGGGGGGTTAGAGATGTGTTAGTGTTGTAAGGATTGTCATGTTAGTAATGTGCCTAGGATTGTCCCACGTGTGTAGGGAAATGTGCCAGTGCAGACGAATCATCAATCGAAGGTCCCAGCGTAAATATATGAGTGAATTAGTGCAAAACGAGGCCCACAGAGGTGCATGAATTAACGAGTGCTAGGGATGCCAAAATGGTGTGCAATGGATTGGAAAAATGCCCCGCAGCATGGTGTTTTTCATGTGTGAAACTGTGATTCAAACAAGGTCCAGTTTGGGTCCCAAAACGGGCAAGATACGAAGGGTTAAAGTACGGGTAAAATGATGTCTTTTTGTGTGTGTGTGGGGGGGGGGGGGGATGGGGGTCTCTTGGTTAAAGGCTTTGTGTAAATAGACTTTAAGTCCAATTGAGGGAACTGGACTAAGGTAGTCCCATTTAGTGTAACTAGCCAATCAGCCTAGCTATCCAGTTACTTTAATTGGACAGTCACTATCACTAATAGTTAGTGTAACCTAATTTAACTTAAACTAGTTGCTCTGATTAACACTAACCAAATAACAGTTCCACCCAACCTAACAAAAGCTAACCTATCCTAACAACAGTTAATCTATTTGACACTGGTTAGGATACACTGGTTAGGATAGACTTAACCTAACCTACATCTGAGTCTAACTAACCTAACCTAAAGTAACACTAACATAACCTAAGGTACTAACCTAACCTAGGTTAGTTTTAGGGTTAGTTGGATCTAGGGTTAGATAGATTTATTATTTTATTTTATTTTTTAAATTTAAAAAAACAGGGGGGCATCAGGGGGCGTCCAGGGGCGCTGAGCGGCGCAAGAGGGGGCTGTGAGGGGAGGGGAGGTGGGAGTCGAGGGGGTGGGGAGGATGGGAGGTGTGGTAGAGGGAGTGGGGAGGATGGAGGATGGAGGAGAAGGCGGGTGGGGGCCTAGGCGACGGAGGCACGGGAGGGGGGGGGTTGAAGGGGGATGGAGGGGGTGGGGGGAGAGGGGGAGGGGGTGGGGGAGGGGGGTGGGCGAGGTTGGAAGGGAAATGGAGGGGGTGGTGGGGGCCGTGGGGGGGGGGTGGTGGGGGGGTTGTGGGGGCGGGGTGTGGAGGGGATGGGGGGTGGAGGGGGGGTATAGGGGGGAGGGAGGAATGGTAGTGGAGGAAACTTAATAGATGGAAAACTTTGACGGAAATCCAAAGGGAGGAAGAGATGGTCACCTGAACGCTCTCCAAGTCTTTCTCGATGTAATAGGATTGTTGAGGGCGAATGGTGGATGGCTAAACTATCACTGTGAGAAGGGATCAAAATAACTCATCATGTGAGCATGGGAGTAGGGTGGTGGTCAATGGAGAGGGAGGAGTGTCTTGCGTAGGGCTGGGGAAGAGGATGGAGGCTAAATGTCCATGCCTATCAAATGGAGTTGTGATTATTCGATGCGATGGCCCACCTCCCACAAATGGCACACGCCATTCTATAGAGATGGGAAGAATAGGCCTCTTAGCTCTCTTGCACACCATTCTCACCATGTTTTACTTTTTGCTCGACCTTCATCCTACCAGTCTCTCTCTTCTTCATCCCTCTAATCTCTAAACCCTTGTAGCCCACCCAATTTTGCTCAACGTCTAGGCATGGTATTGGGTCATCACCGAGTCCACGAATTATCCTCAGGACGATGACGTGATGCAGCTAGCCAAGCCCGAGGAACTCAGCCCATTGGTCTGCACCCCTGAAAGCCTTCAAGCTGATATCAACTGATGCAGACCTACGGCTAAGCCTCCACAGAGTTCAAACGCAAGGACATCTCATGGCATACTGCTCCGCTGCCTACCATCCCCTTGACATAATCATACTATAAAACTGGGTGCTACAAGCTCTCCAAGACTCACTTGAGTCCTTGATCAGCAATTTTGATGCAATCCACGTAGCATACCTCGAAGAAATTACCGAGGAGGAGGGACAAGAAGCCATAGTCGTCTTTAACTCTTCTGCCCCACTTGTAGAGCTTCCATTGCCGCCTCCAATCGATCCCTCCCAACCCATCCAACAAGCCTCCTAACCCATCCCACCCCCGCTTTCTCGCACAAATCTCCTCGAATACTCCTCCAATGCCTCCAACACCAACACTGCACAGTACGGGACCTCCCAGTCCATTTCCTCCAATGCCTTGGTTGACTTCTCGGACGAAGCCCTCAATACGCTACTCAAGTCGGTACATTTTGTACATACGCCCGTTGACATGGCACCCATAGGGACCCAATGCATATGGAAGATGATGATGTTCCTCCAACTCCCCCCTCCTCCCTGTCGGAAGATGTTCAGTGGAGACCTGACCTGCAATCCTTCCAAGAACTTCCCAATAGCTCCCTCATGCACCATTGGAAGAAGCAACTTGAAGGCTCCCACCTCCACCTATATGAAATCATGGAGGTTTGCCCCCTTACATAGTTCATTACTCAGTCCTTCAACAATTGGCGTGACGAACACATCCAAAGCACACACATGGAGGCTACCACCTCTCCCTCGATGCTCCAATCCCCCTCACCGACACTGACGTCGGCCTCCAACCTCGCTAGCACATTCCTTTCTTTAAAAAGGAGCAATTTTAGTGCTACTACCGTAGTGGCCACCCCGACTGATGGATCCATCCCCGGTACATGCCCATGGAACATCGATGGACTTGGGCCGAGTTCCGCAAGCTCCAACAAAAGGACCCCAACATCTTGTACAATTTTTCAAAGTACAATTTTCCAAAGGAAATGACTCAGGAGGGATTTTTCTTCCACCTCCAGTCCTTCAACGATACCTATGGCTCCAATCTCGTGGTCATAGTGGTGGTCCACTTCAACCACCTTATTCTCTTACTCCTCCAAGATCTCCCCACACAGTTGGCCGATTGACGGACAAGCTCCACAATCTCAACAACTAGATTATCTTCAACCTTGACATCGGCCCCACTCACTTTCAATACCTCCGCCTCTACCTCCTACGAGTCCGCAATATCCATGGTCATCACATCCCCACATATGAGGACACCCATTCTTGGGATTTTCGCTCGTACTTGACCCAGCTCACTCCCAACCCATTAGACTGCTATGTCCTCCAGATGGTCCTCTCCACCCACCTCCTCCAGCGCAGCTGATCCAAGGGCGGCTTAGCAACAAGAAGGGGGCCATGTTAACATCCACATAGTACAGTCACAGAATGCATGGTGATGAGTGATTAGAGGTGATTAGGCTTCATGATTCCTTCAATGGTCATAGCCATGGAGGGAGTACAGCTAGAAGCTTTACGGATTTTGAGCCGCAAATGGCTCAAGGTCAACCTCGCGACTCCAAGTTTTGAGCCTCACAGATAGGTTATGAGCTTAGATGGCTTAGGACTCGGATAGGCGAGGTTAACACAAGCACTATTTGGGACCCGGTGAGGAGCACCTCCTAATGCTAGGCTTGTCCCAAACATCCTGGCAGGAGCATCTCCTAATTCCGGGATTGTTCCAAGCACTCTTATATGGTTAACACAAGTACTATTTTGGACACACGAAGAGTAGACATGGAAAGGGTATTGAAGATGCCTTGGCACCTTACAGGCCCAAGAGCCATTTGAATGTAAAGAAAGGGAGAGTGCAAAAAGGAAAACGGTTGGCCCTCCCTTCAAAAGGTGACATGTATAAAAGGCCAAATGGTTGACTTTATCTTCATTGTTGTATGCACAAGTTTGGAAAACAAGCTCCCTCTTCTCTTTCAAGAGTGTCTTTGGGTGCTCTCTTTTTTCCCTTGTAGTGCCTTTGTGATTGCCACTCCATCCCCCTTCACTCTCTCGTTCCCACCTCCTCCATCTTCCCTCTTTCTCTTGTGGAAACACATTGCAACAATCCAAGAGCCGCTTGAGTGACACATGTGGATAGCTTGGCGTTGCATTGCTCTCAAGGAGTAGCTTGGAGGGGAGGCTCCATCGTCATTCCTTCAAGATCCAAACGACATGTGAGTCACAGTTGAGACTACACACTATATCAGCATTCGGCACCTCGTATGCCTCAGGAACATCATATGCTTTCTCAGCGATATTTCAAGGTTCTAGGCCTTTATACTGTCAGCTTCTTCTCGACGAGCCTATGACAGACACTACATCCCATGTCGATGGATGTTTAGCTATGCACACATTAGACAACCTTCAGCTCATGATAGTTGAGCATACAGGTTCAATTAGTTGCCATACCTTATCATTTATATGGGCCTCTTCTTGAGCAGAGCAGTGTATCATACCTGTACTTTTGGCCACCTATTTTCAGCCCCTGGATCACTCTATCCACATTGACTATGTGGTCTTCTTCAACCTCACATCATTCGACAAAGATTATTCTATTGCAACATACCTCCACCATTGCTGCCGATCTTTTGGGTTGGTGACACTCTCGTATGTCACAACCTATCGAATTCTTTCTCCATCACTACATCGACTAGCCCCACATCCAAATGCCTCTTCTATAGAGTAGCTGCACAGTCCACGGTGACATATGACATGTTCAGCCTTGAAATGTTCAGCACGCAACCATACATGCAGTCATCTTTTGATCGACCAATCTTTGATCCAGGTGGACTTTTCTTTCTGCATATTGCCTTCCTCTTCCCTTCATCCTATCTTTTGGGTTTTTTCCCCAAAGGCGAAGGATGACCACAGCTTAAGAGGGGGAAATCCACGTTAGGTATAGGATCGTAAGTTGTACTCGGTGTACATGCCTCCGCTACGTAGTCACTGCGCTCGCATATGCACATACTACTCTGATTTCTTTCAGTTTTCTTTTCCAGCTTTGGATGCTATCATATTCACCAAATGAAACACAAAAAGATCTTGTACATGCACCCTCTACTTACCTAGTGCAATTTAAGAGGGGGTGTTGAGGATGGTGTAAATTGCACCATACCTCTAGGTCATAGGGGCAAACCCTAACCCTAAGGGTTTCACATGTATATCTTTACGTTCATGATCGATACAACTTGGTATACACCTAGGTAGCTATATCGTGTGGACTCCTCTCTCTCTCCCTCTCTCACTTTCGCTATCAATGGTGACTAGAACAAAAGTTGAGAGCAAGATTCATCATGGAGGAAAGAAGGAAAGGAATGTTTAGCAACAAAGAAAGCATGGAGGTTGCTAGCTAATAGAGAAGGTGGGATGATCATCCTATGAGAGAGAGTGTAGATACATGGTAGAAAGCGAGTAGATCAACCTGCAAGAGGGAGTATAGGGATGTAGTGGAAAGAAAATAGTTACAATTGAAGCGCTATTTCATGATGTTTTGAAGTCTCACATGAACTGGATATTTAAAACATGGAAGTCATCAAATCACTATACATGACTCATGCATATATATACATTTTTAAAATTCCTAAAATTTCTAATTTTCAACAATCATTAGCAATCTTGGAAAGTGCACATGATTTTTAGCACAAAAAGTATACCATCCAAACGTGTATACACCCAACCCTAATGTTGAATAGGTCACTGAGCAACATAGACATTGATATGATGGAGAAGTGCTCCCTCCCCCAACCCCAACACACTTCACAATGGAGTGTAGGGTGTGAAGTAAGGAGGGGGATCAATTGCTACATTCTACTTCGTTCTATGAAATTATGGTATGCACGTAAATAGGACCCAAGCCTTCATTTAAGATAAAGAAGTCTTTATTAATAAATCTCCATGTTGTCTCTGAAGGGGAAGGTTAGGAAGAGAAGAACCACGGGGAGAGAGTGAGAGAGAGAAGACTCCAAACATGCAGGTGTGAAGTGATGAGCCACACCACAAACTCATAGGTTTTATTAGGATTAGGTTTTTCCCCCCTATGACTGTCTTAAGACTTAAGACAGTCATAGGTGTCATATCTTTAATAAAGGGGTGGCAATGTGCCTTTACCCCAACAACCTCCCACCTAAAGGCCAATGTGCCTAAAGGGGAGAAAAGAATAAAAATTACAGCAATATACAGTTACTGTATACAAGACCATAAAATAAGAATGGTCTCATCCTAATCCCATGATGTGGCGGCAATGTGCAAACCGCTCTGTAGGCAAGCTCTTAGTGAGCAAATCTGCAGGATTATCATCAGTATGCACTTTCACAAGCTCAAGTCGCTTGTCTTCCAGTATCTCCCTGATGAAATGATATTTCACTTCTATGTGCTTGGTCTTCTGATGAAAGACCGGATTCTTTGCCAACATGATAGCACTCTGACTATCACAATGCAAAACTGGCATATCTCCTGTAATGCCCAAATCTCCCACCAGCCGAGTAAGCCATATTGCTTCCTTGCAAGCCTCAGTGGCTGCAACATATTCAGCTTCAGTAGTTGACAGTGCAACGCATTTCTGCAACCGAGACACCCATGATATAGCACCTCCTGCAAATGTGAAAATATAACCGGTAGTAGATTTTCGGTTATCTGCATTTCCTACATAGTCTGAATCTGTAAAACCATGCACCAATGCATCGTGCCTACCATAGCATATGCACAAGTCTTTGGTACCCTTGAGATACCTCAAGACACCTTTCACTGCTTCCCAGTGCCGCTTGCCTGGATTTGCCATATACCTGCTGATGACTCCCACCGCAAAAGCAATATCCGGACGAGTGGTTGCGAGTGGCAACCATGGCATACATCAAAGAACCAACTGCAGATGCATACGGAACTTTGGCCATTTCAGCCTTATCATCATCTGATCAGGGGTTGTCCTTACTGCTGAGTTTTAAATGTGGAGGCATCGGGGTACTAATAGACTTCCCCCTCTCCATTTTAAATCTCTGCAGTACTTTGTCAATGTACTCCTTCTGTGACAGAAACAAAAGTCCCTTGGACCTGTCACGAGTAATCCGCATGCCTAGAATATGATTTGCATCACCCAAGTCTTTCATGTCAAAAGACTTATGCAGTTGTTTCTTCAAAGTACTAATCTCCTGCTGAGATTTACTGGCAATCAGCATGTCATCCACATATAGAATGAGTAGCATCAAACTGCCAACCTTTGCCCGTTTGGTGTACAAGCAATGATCGGTCTCACACCTATGATACCCTTGGGACTGCATGAAGGCATCAAACTTCTTGTACCATTCTCTTGGTGCCTGCTTGAGTCCATACAAGCTCCTCTTGAGCTTACACACAAGTTGCTCTTTCCCTTTAACAGCATATCCCTTTGGCTGACTCATATAGATCTCATCATGGAGATCTCCGTGAAGAAAAGCAGTCTTCACATCCATCTGACATAAATCCATGTCCTCATGAGCAACAAGAGCTAACACTGCTCTCAAAGTAGTCATCTTGACTACAGGGGAAAAGATCTCATCAAAATCAATGCCCTTCTCCTGCTTAAATCCCTTGGCAACCAATCTGGCCTTATACCTCAGTAAAGCATTTGAATCCACTTTGACTTTGTAGACCCACTTGCATGGCAAAACCTTTCTGCCTGCAGGTAGCTGCACCAAGTCCCATGTATCATTTTGAAGTAGGGAGTCCATTTCTGACTGCATGGCTTTCTCCCACTTCCTTTTCTCTGTTCTTCCCATAGCTTCCTTGAAGCTGGAAGGCTCACCACAATCTGTCAGCATGATAAAATCAGCCACATTATTGGCTCCTGGAATAAACCTGGCAGGAGGCCGTTGTAACACGGGTGCTCCTCCTAACAAAATGTTCCGGATTAGGCTGCTGTCCAACCTATTCGTCATGCATGACGGGTGGCTGTACCACTATATCTGGCTGTTCTACAGCCCCATCTGCTGGCATATCCAGTGGTGCATCATTGGCAAAATTATCTGGCTGATTTTCAGCCTGTATACCCTCTTGAACAGGGTTATCTGCAGCAGCCTGCTGCTGCATATAAATGGGCATCCTTTGCTGTCCGACATCATCATAAATAACCCTCCTGTATTCCACAGGTTGCACGGGTTCCTTGTGTACACTATCCTCTTTAAAGATGACATCATTGCTGCGTATAATCTTCCGTTTAACGGGATCCCATAACCTGTACCCCATTTCACCTTCGTCACCATAACCCATGAAGATGCATTTGAAAGACTTTGGCTCCAGTTTGGTGCGCAGTTCTTTGCATACATGAGCAAAGCACTCGCAGCCAAACACACGTAAGTGCTTATATGAGGGTGGCTTGCCAGACCACACCTCCTCTGGCACTTTCAACTCCAAAGCCTTGTTTGGCGACCTGTTAATAATGTGAACTGCTGTTTGCACGGCTTCTGCCCAAAAGCCATGGGGCAATGCAGCATAAGACAACATACATCGATCCTTCTCCTGAATAGTTCGATTCATCCGCTCACTTACACCATTTTGAGATGCATTATGAGGGGCTGTGAGTTCCTGTTTGATGCCCTTAGCTTCGCAAAACTGCACAAAAGAATGTGACACATACTCACCCCCATTATCGGATCTGAGGCATTTCAGCCTGCGACCTGTCCGATTCTCAACCTGAGCGACAAACTTCTTGAAAGCATCTAAGGCATCGCTTTTATGCTTCAAGAAATAGACCCACACTTTGCGTGTGGCATCATCAATAAAAGTAATAAAATACTTTGCACCCCCTAGTGATAACTGTGGCATCTCACACAAATCAGTGTGCACTAGATCAAGCGGTGCTCTATTCTGGGGAGTTCTCCTCTTATGAGGAGTCACAGGATGCTTGCCAAATATGCAATGATCACAAGTAGGCAAATCTGAAAAAGAAAGAGACGGCAGATAACCCAAACGTGACAGTTCTTGCATTCCTTTAACAGACATGTGTCCCAACCGGCTATGCCACAATGAAACCTTTGGCAGCTCGGTTATGGCAACGACATGATTACCCACACTGGAAACATAAAGAGGGTACAAGGTATCACTCTTATAACCCTCTTCTTTCTACCCCTTTACCCTCTCTCTCAAACTTTACACCCTTAAATCATGGCATATGCTAACGTAGGTTCTCTTATTATGATGTGTGTTTGTGTGTGTGTGGAGGAGGGGGGGAGGGGCGCATGCGCGTGCATGTGCGAAGCCTCGCAAAAGCTTTCCTACATACTAGCACCTAAAAAGAGAATAGGGAGGCATCTTGGGATGCTGGTATGCAATATTTCATTGCTGCTCCTGCCACCACCAAGCACCTCCACAACGCACATATCCAAGTAATTAGAAAAGAGAGAATCCTTCATTGAAAACTTTGTAAACACAACTAGAGAACTAGCAATGAGTAACAAGATTTGTTATACCTTGTCCATGCAAAAGGAAGAGTAATAGCTACCAAAAGACTATATATCCAACTAGGTCAGAGAGAAAAAAAAGGGGGGGCGGTGCAAATACATATTTCCACTCAAAGGTATTCAATGAATTCGACGAAAGAGTACTGGGGTTATATATTTGAAATGAATAAATGAGTAGCATGATTTACAATTCAAACCCTAGCATTACTCCAAATATTCGACCTAGTACTTGCGACCATCTAACACAAAATGACACAAGTTAGTCTCTATTTGGAAGGCATGTGTTAACAGTCCTATCTATGTGTTATTGAGGTCAAGAGTAAGAGTGGTATCAAAGAATCACTTCTAACTCATGTGTAGAAAATAAAAATATAAAAGGTCTTTTTCCTATTTTGGGTTCTAGGTTCCGAGTATATGAAGTCCGGAGCCTAGATTTTAAATTCGTAGTTTGGATCCAGGTATATGCATTCTAGATTCATAGTTCACCCTTTCAAATCCAAGAACACCATAGTTTGGATCCAGGTATATGTAGTCTAGATTCATAGTTTACCCCTTCGAATCCAAGGACACTATTTTGTAATAAAAATTTTGAGTCCATGGCAGCCCTTCAAAAACAAGTCGAGATCCACCTATCTAGATTCATGGTCTGACATTTAGATCACCTAGTCTATCACATATAATTCCGGTCCATCAATCATCCCATAGCCAATAGACATTATTCATGTTCTGTCATCTAGATCACACTTTCCGTTTGGGTGCTATGGTTCAAAGCAATTTACAACCAGATTTGCAATCTAGGTCCCCAACAAAAAGTTCTAATTTTTATTGATAACAACTATTATTAGAATTTAGATTCCATTACCTAGATCCATTCTAAGCACAATATTAAATTTTTACTGCTAACAACTATTATTAGAATTTAGATTCCATTACCTAGATCCATTGCCCAAATCCATGGTTCGTGTCTAGTTCCATAATCCTTATTTGCAATATCATACCCAATCCTTGGTCTACAATCCAAATCACATATTTTGGGTCCTATAGTCTGGATCCAATTTTCGTTAAGATCCATAGTCTAGTCCATAATAAGCGCGTGAGAACAAGCAACCTTGAGAGCATTTATTGAATTTACAACAACAATACTAATGAAACTAGCAACTTAATTCATCCATATTATTACATAGATCTGAGGTCAAGACTCATGGTCTGGATCCTGTCTATAGTCTAGATTACAACACCATGCTCCAAAAAGTAAAAAGTGTCTTAGACCCAGTTGCAATTTGTTTTTCTTGCATCCCTAAATCAAACTTCAAAAGGGTGCAAAGGACAAGTTAACCAAATGAAGCTACACAAGCATGTGCAAAAGGTTCTCAAGCAAGGTACATATCACTAAGCTTTCCCCCATTCACTCTTAGTGCATAAAGACTATTCCTATTCCCAAGCTTGTTATTGATTCCAGAAGAATACACTACTACTTGTCAAATGTCCTTATGTGACATATTAACTCAACCCGAAACATCTTTTGTTGGAGTGCATGAAGTGCAATTCCAGTATATTTTTCTACTTTTAGAACGTCAAACTGAGATTTTTGTTTGTTTACTATAGGTTATGTGCTACAAATGTTTCCTTGTATTAGACCTCTACGGAGCTAAAACTTACGTTTGACACATACTACTTCCCTCAAAGTGATTGTAATTTAACTCTAAAAATAGAACGTGTGAAATCCTTTCTCCTTCATACGATGTTAGAGATCTTCAAGATCCTTAAATCTTCAATGCAAAAAACCTTCATGTCCGGCTATGACATCAAGTCCTATAGGCTATCTCCAATGAGGTTTTGAAAGACAAGAACAATATTTTGTCCCGAGTGTGACTCCTACCACAAAGAATCCAATGCAATAAACCAGTGCATTTTTGTGGTGCTAGGGTGTGTCAAAATTACCTTTGTTAACACCTAGAAAGCGCCATAGAAGTTTTTTCACCTCGATTTCTCTTGTTGGAGTAGACTGAGGTGCCAAAGCTACAAGTGCTTTCATCTTGTGTAATACCAAAAAAGGCCATACGACATAAGCCCACTTCTCACATTGCTTGGTGTGAGAATGAGGTTGCAATTTTGGGTTCACATTCTCTTTTCATCAAAATCCATGGATGTTCATTTGCTTGTCTTCCACAATTGACTAGGTACAATAATAATTCATGAGTTGCTGCTCCATAGTAACAAATCCTACAATATAATGGACTTCCATAAAATGATTTAACAATTATGAAGGCCCAAATTTTCAATCAATGATATAAACTTTTGAGGGCATAGTTGTCCAAGCATTGTACTTTCATGCGAGGGTGATAAATGGAACATGGAAGTTTCCCTGAAAGGTAGCCGAAACTCATCCTCTGCTACACAATACAGCCAGCACAATCAACCGCACAATCAACCGTGCAACTTGTGACAATCCTACCACTAGCTAGACGAACAATCAAGTGTGTAGGTCCTTGAAGTTGCCATAAGATCGACCAGTTGGAGGGGTGGGGGCAAATAAGGGCCTCATTTCCTCTCGTTCAAACATCAACTCAATTCAACAAGAAGCCCTACAATAGCAATTTGGCATGCAACTGCGTTTCATTCGATGCAATTAGATATGGGGGATGCATACTGCTTCTCAATTAGCAAAGGATGCAAGCCATCTATTGAACCAACACATGCGGCAATCATAATGACATCCATTCTGTTGAACTCAAGGGTATGCATTTGGTTCATGCCCAAGCATTTAAGCAATAAAACTAATTACTCTAAACAGGAGGAGGGACGGTTGCAAACCAAGTTGTGTGTCGTCTCTTTCATGTTCATATCATGGCTTTCCGTCAAGCTACATCACTGCAAGTCTTTGGCTGTCATAGAAGTAGACATCGGCATGTGTTTGGCACACTTGCCATAGGCCTAATGCATGTTACACCAACCTACTTAACCACATTGAATGCAAAATCCAAAACAATGCATTTGTAGGGTAACGTGCTCAAGTAATTGTTAGAGATAATAGGTCTTGCTTATACCTCATGATACTGGACTCTTTGATTAACCAGACAAAGCCCTTTTAGGACATTTCATATCAGCGGCCCTTTTAGGACATTTCATATCAGCTTCTACATAGATGATGGTCGTTTCATTTGGTATCTAATCAAAGGTGGACCCATGTTTATAATAGTTTAGGGCTAGAAGAGCTGAACAACACCCTACCCAAATTATAGGTAGTCACTTCTTGAAGCCGATAGATCGCTTGTTCACTTGCCCATTCCATGTGAACGCACAAGCTTCAATTCCAAAGCCATACTATCCAGATGATGCTTTTGTACACTTAATTCGTCTCATTATATGCATGTCACTTTCATTGCTCTCCTGCACAAAACGACAATACTTGCCCACCCTCATGACATTTTGTACTCAAGAACACTACTTGCCCACCCTCACAACCATTGTAAACATCATTGTGAGTGTTACACGTCAAACCAGCAATGCAACAAATTCCAAGGACCTTTTTTGCATGCCATCTCTTTCCAATATACTTTACCATTACTAGGTAGCCAATTTTATAAGTTATTGACTGATACTGGTAATTCAAATATTTTCTTAGTTTGTCCTGAGAGAATTTTGAAGATGAGAAGTTGAATAATGCTAATGCCTCTTGCCAAAAAACTGGCCCATTGAATTATGCTTTTTTTGGTGGGATAATTGATCAAGCATGTTTTAGCAGGAAATCTTGGTTTGTCTCCTTTAAGAAGCCTCAAATTGACTTTGTTAATTCCAATAAGCAAGACAAGATGCTACCAACATTGAAACAAGCAGGAGGCCTTAAATCTAAGGCGTACATAAAGAATAAGCACTAGTCTACATGATTATTACTGGAGAACTAGTTAGCAATTGTAAGTATGTTGTCATAGACCCAACAAAAAATATAAATGACCAGACCCTAACAAGCAGAATGATTCCACAAATTGAAACTGAGATATCCCTTGGGGTGACATTTTACAGACATCTGAATCCAAAGTTTATTCTGGTAATCCCTCATAAAGAACCTTTGCAGATGGGGCAGTGTTTTGTCACTACAATCATGTGTCTAATACTCAAGAACAAGGAGCTCTCCTAATATCACCTCAAGGTGAAGAGGAAAGGTGAAAAGCAAACTGGCAGAATATGCCACACTCAGTATCCTTTATATGGAACCTGCAGTCCTTTATACAGAACCTTTGCAGATGGGACAATTTGCTTGTCGCTCCAGCCATGCATCAATACACTGCAAACAACACACCAATCTGACAAAGAGCTCTCCAAAATGTTACCTCACATTCCATTCCAAATGTTTGCAATCCTTTGATACACAAGAGAAAAGAAAGAAACCTGCTGATGGAATCCATGCATACAAGGAAGCCGACGAACTTTCTCGTCAACAATTGGTCTCTCGAGACAAATAGAGCAAACCTCCTCATAAACATCTGTAGGCTGTTTAGAAGTCCCCAACACGCTATGTCAAATACTACAAAAGTGCAGAGGGCATATGAATGTACCCTTGCATACACAAATGGATTAACTTTAAAAGAGTCTTATACTGGTAAAAATTGCATTGTCTGCAAGGCAGTATGACATGAAGAGGCATTCCGAGGTTAAAAAATCTTCCACTATAATTGCTAGTCCCATTTAGATACTTGTAAGCATAACGAACATCTAACAGCTTTGAGACAGGTTTGAAATAAAGTCAACAGAAATAGCAAAACACACACACAGAAAAAAGGAAGTATAGGACCAGCATCAGAAACAGTCCGTCTCCTTCTCATTCATGCCCACAGCCACTGCTTTCAATACTTACGTAAGCTCCTTGAGTTGTTTAACAATACCATGCAACTGCTTAACCTCTGCCTGGCTGATCCTTGCTCCAAATACTAGATCAAATACTTTGGCGCCTCTCCAAAATCTTGAAAACTAAAATCTGCCACTGCTTTCAATACTTGCAGATGGTGTTTTAACAACACCATGCAACTGCTTAACCTCTGCCTGGCTGAGCCTTTCTGATCAAATACTTTTAGTACCTCTCCAAAATCTGGAAACTAAAATCTGCCCCATTCCTAGCTAGAAAACGTTTCCAGCCAAACGTTTTTTCCTTAGACAAAGCATTTGGTCTAGCATCTGCTTGGCATGTCTCCTTCTCCTTCCATATCGTCACGTAATTGTGTAGCCTGACTGTATTGTTTTGCTCGTAACATGAAAACCCCTTTCCCTCTGCCTGGCAAACAACCATCAAAAGACAGCATTTAAACCAGAATCTCAAAGGAGGTGTTTCCTTGATCAACACTCTTTCCAGTACAACCTGATTGTGTAGTATTGCCCATACCCTGCAAGCAGTAACCCTCACCCTTGCTGAACCTGTTGGAATTATATGCTTCTCAAAATGAGTAAGGGCTGTTTTGTGGGTGTGACCACCCTTACAGGATAGTGTGTGTGGGTGGCCTTTTTCAAGGCTGTTGGGGGGGTTTTATGGCCCAACCTCAAGGGCTGGTTGGCCAATCCATTTACATCCCTCACCCTAGTCGGGTCCCACCGACTTGGAGGTCAGCTCAACCGACCAGCCCGGTCAGTTGACTGACCCTGAGGTCGGCCAGTTGGATGACCTTGGGTCAGCTTATGTGGCAGGCTATTTGTAGCCCTGCCCTCTCGATTGTTCAGCACTTCCTCTGGAGCATTTTATTCATCCTCTTTTTTGGAGTATTCCCCTGCTCTACATTCAGTTGCCATTGCCTCTACCTGATACACGGCAACAAACTCTTGATTGCACAAGCATATGCTGATGATTCCTATTTTCTGCCATAAAATACTAAAAGGGATCTTTCATGCCTCATGCGTGCTTTATCATTATATGGTCTGTATGTCAATTTTCAGAAATCTAAATTTTTACCTATGCATTAGAAAGCTTGGCATCATTTGTTATGGCTGGGGGACATTGTTTTACCCATGCACCTAATACGGCATCAAGGTTACCCTTCGGGGTGGACGGTTACTCGGCAACAGCAAGTGAACTGGGTGCTTGACATGCATAAGATTAAATTGGAATACTGAAAATTGGCAACTTGGCCTTTGCATGTTCATTACCACATAGTTCAATCGATTTTGGTTGCCTACATCCAATTTTATTTGCCTTTAATGATGTTTGCCAAGCAAGACATCGCCTGTTTTATGTCTACTATTATGGAGCTTTTCTGGCAGTTGCACTTTCGCCGGAAAGCCCTTAGGTTGCTTTCAGTGGATCACCTTTGCATGCCTAAAATGCATGGGGGACTGAAAATTCTATGAATTATTCACATACATATTCTAGCTCATAAGGGGAAAATAATGCTACAGTTCACATAGGGTGATCAGCCATGGATGTTTATGGTGTGGCATTTGATTTTGCACTTGTCTTCCCCAGCTTTTGGTCACTGGCAGCCCACTCACTGGGACTTTCTGCTAGGTCATATAGAAGGCAAAGTGCAAAGATGCCCTTTTGTCTCTCATTTGGTTGCTGATTGGAAGCCCATACTCTCCCATCTTAAATCAAATGGCACAAATACTCTGTCACGTAACTCATCGTGTGCTGAGATTCTTCATTGGTCGAAGGCATTCATGCCTCCTTTGGCCTTACGGGAATTTGCCGCTCTTATTTTCTTTGGTCTAATGGTATCTACCATGTGAAAGATGTGCTTGATGCAGGTGGTATAGTCATCTCTTTTCCTGCAGCTATCTAAACGTATGATTTGGGACAGCATTATAGGCCTATATAGTATTTATTGTCACAAATGCTCGATGATTTTCAGCCTGTACCTTATCTGGAGATCCTTGCATATAGAGAGAGGGAGAAAGATGACAACATAAATGCTGAAAAAATAGAAGCTCCACCATGGGCCCATATAAGTGACCACGCTCCCTTTTAGTGAATGTTAGTGGCCTTCTTGCACACTCTTGAGACAGGAGATGCTTGCTCTAGGTGCTGGCCATAAGACCTACTCCTCGCCTTCTATTCTTTTGGATGAAGCAGTGAAGAACCTATGATTTGTCGTGGGGAGGAGAGTGCAACTCTCCCTTTTATAGGCCATAATAGGTGAAAATGGCTGACTGGAGGGCCAACCAGCAAGGGAATACGACCGATCAGCAGGCCAACTGTGACGTGGCCAACTGGCAACCGATTGCCAATCGCCTGATATTGCCATATCATGTGCCGATTGCCACGTGGCTATATGCCATGATACAGATTCTCTCACCCATGAGTCTGCATAGTTGTGCAGCCAGCAAAATGGTAGGATCCTACTTCAAAGAAGCCTTAGAAAATGTTCCCCTTCATACACACATACATGGAAACGTACACATGTCACACTTACTAACATACGGATATGAACAACCACACAGAGAAATGGAGAGATATGATATGATATATTTTTTAATGTTTATTTTAGACCCAGCAGAATCTATAGGACAAAGAATCAATGTGTATCAAAGATTACAAGTTGCAGCCTGCAGTTCTTTTCACATCAAAACACCAATATTATGTAACAAAAACATATGTGAAAAATAATGTCTTCCACTTGATACCTTTTTGTGTGGAATGGAAAAATTACCTGGATAGTTGAAACAGGTAACCGCTCTATCCTATCACGTGATGCACCATTACGCCCATGATTGGTATTATCCAAAGCCAGCAACATCTCATAATCGTTTCTGGCAAATAAAACACTCTATCAGAACCTCCCCATGATATAGAAAATCATTGATTGAATTAGACTTGTCTCAGTTCACTGGCAAAAGATGTTGGTAAACTAACTCGTTAAAATCACGGTCCACTTGCTCCAACAGCGATTGACTGTCTTGAAATGCTGATTCGATAGCTGCCAAAATGTTCAGCCTCTGCAAATTTTCCAATTATTTTGAGAAAGTTGGCAACGTAGTGGCTCACAGAAAGAAAGACGTGTGGATTACTTACTGTATCCACAACGAAATAATTAACCTCTGCAAATATTCCAATTATTTTAAGCAAGTTGGTCACACAATAGCTCAAAGAAAGAAAGACATGTGGATTACTTACTGTATCCACATCGACTTCTTCAGGAAAGTGGAGCATGCTTTCATTCGAAGTTGCTCCTGCTCCTCCTAGCAAACGGCCTCGTGTTTGCCGTTGGATACTTCTGTCATGGAAACCTCTTAAAATCCTCATCCTTGAAGAGGAAAAGGAGGATCTATTTGCATGTGGACTTGCAGAAGGATGAACTCTCTGCATTTCCCTTCGGAGTGCTTGCATTGCCAGTGTTCTTGTCTGTGAAGGGCACAAAGGAAACATACCAACGCAATAAGTATGCACACATTCCATTTTATATATCACTCCTACTCTGCATTGTAAGACAAAAGAAAACCAACCACCGCCTCCTGCTAGTACAAAGAGGTTAAGAATGAAAGAATTGGCTGCATGCACATACAGAAAACCAAAATGAACATACTTAGAAGGGACTATCCTAAACACCAATAACAAGAATTTTGAAAAACCAGTTCCCACACTCAAATGGTCCCATTTCGAATTGCTGATTAAAAAGATTGTCCACACATTGGGGATTCATGCAGATATGTATATTAGCTCTTCATATATTATTTACCATTATTTATGACCTGGGGTACCTTACTTTCTTGTTGTTTTAATTGAGAGACAATAACTCAATATACAGAGTCCAAACATGTTAATAAACGTTGATTATGTGCATGTTGGTCAGTGGATATTTGGGCATGTTTAAGAGATTAAGATTATACAACTGCTGGGTTCTCCCTGCTACACTTAGAGTCACTGTTCCTATTGCTTTTGTAGATGAGCTTGGGCATGCCTCGGGATTCTTCCAGATGTGTATGTTTGCTCTTCAGTAACCTGTTTACAATTGTTTGTGACCTAGGTGCCTCTCTTGTTGATTATTCGCAAAAAGTCTTTGTATATAAAAGTTTTTGACACTGATTTGATAGATTGTCGTTGCATACTGAAGGTACGGAACGAAGAGAGAAAGTGCAAGTACAAGACGAGTCGATTGTTGAGTAATCACGTCAAAACTTAGATAACTTGAAAACACACAAGTACAAAGTACTTGTACCTGGACCTAGGACTAAGTGTCCTAGGTGTCACATAGGACTTAGTGTCCTATGTGGTCTAGAAGGCACTAACACTATAAGTGCCTACACATATGCCTACAAGGCACATACCATGGCCTATAGGGCATCACTAGAACCACCAGAAGATGGCCTACAAACCCCCCTCCATGGGATGGGCTGAAGTACTCTAGAAACGTCTCAGAATACCTGGTAGTTTCTGGTCATGGTGGCACATGTTCATCCAAAAGGATACAGCCACCTATGAATGTTCAAGGAATGTCAGATCATGTAACAAAAGGAACCAAGTGTAAAGCCTGTCGGAAGACTTCGAACTTGGGACGAGGAAGTGCCTTTGTAAACATATCTGCGATGTTGTCCTCTGTGGGAACATAGGAAAACTCTATGTCTCCTGCTGACAACCGCTCCCAAATATAATGATAGTGAACTTCAATATGCTTGGTACGCCCATGAAACATTGGGTTACGCGCAATGGCCAAAACACTATGGCTGTCAGTGTAGACAATAGTGGAGGATGTTTGGCAAATACCAAGATCTGTAAGTAACTGTCGACGCCAAACACACTCTACTATAGCGGTGAAAGCTGCCCTTTACTCAGCGTCACAACTAGACGTGGCAACTGTCGGTTGCTTCTTGTTGAGCCAAGAAATACATGAATTGCCAAGCAAAAAACAATTGCCAGTATGTGACACTCTGGTGTCGGAACATCCTGCCCAGTCACTATCCGTGTAAGCATGCATGGTAAGTGAACTCTGATCACCGTAGAAGAGGGCTAAATCCTGAGTGCCTCTGAGATATCTGAAGACTCTCTTCACTGCCTGCCAATGCTGTGAACTGGGCATGTGCATGAATCTGCTGAGCTGAGATACTGCATACTGCAAGTCAGGTCTGGTGTGACATAAATAAATAAGGCATCCAACAGCCTGCTGATAAAGAGTGATATCACATGGTGAGCTCCCATCATGAGCTGAGAATTTGAAGCCAGGGTCCACTGGAGTAGAGATTGGCTTGCAATCCTCAAATTGAAAACGATCAAGGAGCTGTCCAATATACTTGGACTGAGACATCATGATACCCCCCTCAACATGAGCAAACTGAATGCCCAAATAATAATGGAGCCGTCCCATGTCTGACATGTCAAAAATCTGCTGCAAATCAGCCTTGAAAGCTGCAATTTGCTGAGTATCTAGGCCCGTGATAAGCATATCATCCACATATAAAATCAGCACTAAAAAATCAGATCCACTCCCACGGACATAAAGAGTGGGTTCTGTAGGGCTATTTTGAAAACCAAGGGATAGTAAGTGTGCATGAATTTTGGCATACCATGCCCTGGGTGCCTGCTTCAAACCATAAAGGGCTTTTCTAAGCCGGCATACCTTATTTTCAGAATTAACAACCTCAAAGCCAGGAGGTTGTGTGACATAGACTTCTTCCTGCAGATCCCCATGAAGAAAAGCGGTCTTGATGTCAAGTTGGTGCACTTGCCAATGATGATGGGCTGCAATGGCAATGACAATGGAATGGTAGTAATCCTGGATGTGGGAGCAAATGTCTCCTCAAAGTCAATGCCTTGTTGTTGGGCATACCCTTTTGCAACAAGACGGGCTTTGTATCGATCTATGCTGCCATCAGATTTCCTTTTTAATTTGTAGACCCACCTCGTTCCAATGGCATGCTTGCCAGGTGGGAGATCTACTAATTCCCATGTGTCATTTTTGGCAATAGATTGTAATTCAGCTTTCATTGCATTCATCCACTCTTTGCTGTCAAAAGCATCTTTATGGCACAGAGGCTCTTCATTGCAAGCTGTGGCAAGGAGTGCAACCTCAAGAAAGTGACCATGCTGTCTATTCCCTGATCTTGTCCGGGCAGCAAAAGGCTGATCTTGTTTGCTGTCCCTCAATGTATCAAGAAGCCATCTGGGAACTTGCCTTTGCTGTCTATTGACAGCTCTTTCTTCAATGACTGCATCATGAGTAATGGGATCATTTTGTGTCGGAAAAGAAACCTGCAAATCAGCATGAGGGTGAGGCTGATTAATGCTTAGTGGAGGGCCTACAGGAGGCTCATGTTGCTGCTCAAAATCCTCTTCTGATGATGGCAGAGGTAACCAAGATTCAAAGGCATCAAACATGTTAACATCTGGCTTTGCTTTGCAGTCCACAAGAGGAGAAGTTGAATGTTCAGCAAAGATCACATCTCTACTCACAATAATCTTCCCAGTATTTGGTTGATATAACCGATACCCTCTGCTCTCCAGGCTGTAACCAATGAATATGCATTTGATTGCCTTGTCATCAAGCTTATGTCTCAGCTGAGATGGTACATGAACATATGCAAGAGACCCAAAAACTTTCATGTGTGAAAGTGAAGGCTTCCTGCCTTTCCATGCTTCATAAGGTGTAATAGTCTTTAATGCCCGTGTAGGTGATCTATTCAGCACATAGTTGGCACACATTACTGCATCAAGCCAAAATTTATTGGGCAAAGACTTGGCCTTAAGCATGCATCTGGCCATCTCCATTGTGGACCTGTTTTTCCTTTCAGAAACAGGATTCTGCGTAGGAGTGTAACGAGTAGTGCACGAGTGAATAATGCCCGTGAGGATAGAAATGCATCAAACTCCTTTGACATATATTCACCCCTCCTATCTGTGTTGAGGGTGACGAGCTTGTTTCTTGATTCATTCTCAACCATATTCAGCCATCTCTGAAAGCATAAGAAAACTTCAGATTTGGCCTTTAAAGGATATACCCAGCAATACCTTGTGAAATCATCAATGAGAGTCATGAAATACTTGTATCCCCCAATGGCATTTGTCCTCATTGGGCCACAGACATCACTGTGTACTAGCTGCAATTTCCTTTGTGAGAGTTTTGGACAATTCTTTTGAAAAGGAAATCGATGCATCTTACCCAAAAGACAACCCTCATACACATGTTTGGAAACTGTGTGAGTTTGAGGTACATCATTTGCCATCTGTTGTGAATGTAGCTTTGCAAGAGCTCTATAATTGAGATGGCCCATTCTCTCATGCCAAAGATGAGTTTCAGCAAGCTGTGAATCTGAAATAGCCAATGCTTCAATAGAAAGTGAAGCTGGATGATGATCAAGGTGATAAAGCCCTTTTTGCAAAGTGCCAGTGAGAACTATGGCATTGTCATCACGAAGATCATATACTAAGCATCTGTAGCCATCAAAACTTACTCTGAAACCTGAAGTAGCAAATGCTGAAATTGAAATCAAGTTGACTTCAATGCCAGGCACAAAAAGAACATTTGTCAGAGTGACACGATGGCTGGAAATGGATGTGAGCTGCACATCTCCAACTCCTTTTACAGCATATGAAGCATTATTAGCACATGTAACAGTCCCCCCTCGAGGTGCATCAGCTAGAGAATGAAACAATTGTCTACAAGATGTGACATGCTTGGAAGCACCACTATCAAAGTACCAGGACTGAGCATCATTAGCAGTAAAGAGTGCATGCTTTGGAGGGATCAAATGAGCAATGGACAGCCCATGCCCGATCATCCTGAAGAGCATGTGCATGTGAAGCATCTGCTGGCTCATGGGATTCAATGGCATGTGAGGCATTAACTGTCAATCCTGCTTTCTTTTTCTCCGAAGCAATGCGCTTCTTGCATTCTGAAATGTCATGTCCAGGCTTGCGACAATAGTTGCATCTTTTCTTCTTTCCCTTATCTGCTGTATTTTTAGATGCATGGGAGGAATTGCAGCTGCTATGCGTAGAGGAATTGCAGCTGCTGTGCGCAGATTTTGGCTTACCCATAGGCTTGGAAGCCTTGCCTCTTCCAGTCTGCTGTGAAGCAAATGCATGATCAAGAATAATGGCTTGTCTGTTAGCTCTACTTTGCTCTTCCTGCAAAAGCAAAGTAACTAGCTGGTCAAAAGAATAGTGATCTGGATTACCCATGGCCACTAATCGAAGGGTTGTAGCAAACCCTTGATATGTATCTGGCAGTACATTCAATGTGGTACTGACAAGCTGTGAATTTGGCACCACCTCATCAATGTTGGCAAGCTGTTCCATGAGGTCCTTGATCTTTGTTAAATATGCATCCATTGACTCACCTTCATTCATATTCACTTCCTGTAATTGCCTTCTTAAATATGCAACACGAGCTTCATTGCGTATCTGATAGAGAGAAGCCAATTTATCCCAAGCATCCTTTGCTGTCCTGCAAGACCGGATGTGTGGAATAATGATTCTCTTGCATGATAAAGCAATGCATGAATGTGCATTTGCATCTCTTGCATCCCATCTTGACTGTTCTTGAGTTGGAAGAGCAGCAGCAGGAGTGCTAGAGGAAGAGCCATCAGGAGGAGTACCCCCTGCAGAAGAACCAACAGTAGAAACAACCACTGTAGCATTGGCTGGCCTCAGATCAGCCCCAGAAACAATATTCCACAAATGCTTTGCAACAAGAATATGTTTCATGAGATAAGACCACATCGGATAGTTGGTGCCATCCAACTTATCATCTTCACGAAGAACTCCAAATAAATCTTGATTGTTCCCAACCATAGGAACTGTGATACCCTGAAAAAGACGAAAACCCAAAAGCCTCAAGGCTATCACTGCAAAAAGCTGTCTGTCCCAAAATGACAGCAAATATCTGCGAATTTCTGACCCAAATCAAAGGGCAAATGCAAATTTGGTCCAAATGTGACTGTGACAGGCAATGTTCACTGCAAAAACAGCAAATTTGGCAAAAGCCCCAAATTTATTGAGGGCAAATAGGCCAAAAAGAGGGCAAATGTGGAAAAGCCCCAAATTTTGCTGAAATTTTGCAAATGTGACCCAATGTATGATAACCTGACCCAATGTCCTGCAAATCTGACTCAATATCCTGCAAAAATGACTCAATGTCCTGCAATCTCTGTAGATCCCACACGTAAGAAAGTGAGACTGTATGGTTTGCACGGCGTACGGATGTACGGCTGTACAGCACCCAATGTATGGTTGTACTGCAGCCAATGTACGGCTGTACAGCACCCAATGTACGACCTGTACGGTTATACGGTGTAGGAAGTACATGACACGCAGTACCTGAGTGTACGGTTCTAGGTACGGATGCAAGTGACTGTATCCAACGTACGGTACAGGTACAAGTGACGACGTAGAGCCGTATGGTTGTACGGTGCAAGTACAAGTGACGATGCAAAGTACGGAGCATAGCCGTGCGGTTGTACGACGCATGTACAAGTGACGACGGATGTACGACGACCCGCGATGCAGATGTATGAACGATGCACGATTCAGTACGGCGATGCAGTGTACGACGACGCGCAACCACTGAAGATACGGTACACGATACAATATCCGTTGGTTGTACGGACATCCGTACTATCGTACGGGCAGTACGAACAAGAGACACAGGAAGCGAAGCTCTGCTCTGATACCACTGAAGGTACGGAACGAAGAGAGAGAGAGAGAGTGCAGGTACAAGACGAGTCGATTGTTGAGTAGTCACGTCAAAACTTAGATAACTTGAAAACACACAAGTACAAAGTACTTGTACCTAGACCTAGGACTAAGTGTCCTAGGTGTCACATAGGACTAAGTGTCCTCTGTGGTCTAGAAGGCACTAACACTATAAGTGCCTACACTTATGCCTACGAGGCACATACCATGGCCTATAGGTCATCACTAGAACCACCAGAAGATGGCCTACACATACTTTATAGTTAAAATAGATTTTGACACTGAATAGAAGTCTTTGCATATGTTGTAGTTAAAATAGGTTGTGACACTAAATTGGCTCTTATATTACTACTTGATTGACACTCATGCAAAACACCCACAATAAGCTTCATTCATGACCTTGGGGGTGAAGGTTCTACTCTCCTCATCGACCGAGGGTGCACTTGGATGCACTTCAAACTTTTTGTGAGACACATGATTTGAAGTTCAACCTCGGTAAAACCAAGGTCAAGATCTTCAACACATCTCCGGCTGCCGCACATTGAGGGCACCTTACCTTCGACGAGAAAACACTGGAGATAGTTGCATCCTATACGTACCTAGGGCTCCTATTCTCTTGCACGATCTTCATGATGAGACCAACCATACATATGCTGCACTAGAAAATACTGGAGTGCCAGTGATTTTACTCTCATTTCCAAGACGCTAGAACCAAGTCTCTTCGTTTTGACTCACGTGCTCATCCAGCTCGGATCTACAGAAGTCCCTTTTGGGGGTCCCTCTTTCTACCACATGCCCAGTGATAGAATGATGTATCTTGTTGTGATGTATCTTGTAACCAGTTCCTTCTTCATCAAAGATTACATCCCTCATAGTGTGATATTGCGTGCTACAAGATTTCAAATCGTGTAGGCCTTGTTATCATCACTATAGCCAACAAATATACCTTTAACTGATTTCCTCTGTTGGCATCAAGGATACAAGCAGCCAAATATTCTTAGATGATCTAAGGAGTTTTGTTCAATACAGCTTTCACAGAACTCCAAGTATGAAGGTACGTAGCTGTATTTACTGCTTCAGCCCAAAAGTAACACTAGCCCACTGCTCAGGGCTATCGCTATGGCTGCCAAGTCCATATGGAGCTGTAATATCTGTGGATGAAATGATCCTGCTCCATCTCTCATGCACAAAGGCGGTGGACCTCCATGATGATCTAAGCCTCGACTGAGATCGGGTGTGCTTGAGGTGACGAGTATGGGTAGGGCATGAATGGGAACTGGGTGATGGGAGGTAGGGACATATGAGCAGAGGACTGAGGACAATGAGAAGAAATCTGGAATGTGGCTGAGGCTACTCCAACTGTTGAGGGAAAAGGTGGCTAGATGAGGGATATGGGTGATAGAAATCAAGGGTATTATGGGGAGGCACAACGGGGTATAGTGGCAGTCAAGCTAGGAGGGCAAGTCAGAGCTATTGCTGATGTCGACATCGATATCGGTATCGGTGTCAATAAGTCCATACTGCTATCTGTATCAGTGATGGCACTGTCATCCCCAAAGATGACGGTGGTGCTGAAGATGATGACGACGACGATGCTGAATGATGATGATGATGATGATGATGATGATGATGATGATAAAGCTGAGGCTGGAGCAGAGACTGTTGAGGCTAGAGCTGAGGCTACAGTGGTAGCCTTTTGGATAGCCGTGCTATCGGTTGCAGACCGCTGTGGTTGCTGCTGTGATTGTTCGTGTTCTCAAGCTTCAGCTGCTTATGTTGGTTGTCGTCTTGTCACCTTTTCCTCTCTTTGACATGGCTCTTGCTGTCTTTTTCAAGGCCATTTTCTAAATGGTCTTTGTTTTTTATTTTCCCTCCTTCAATCACGTGGAAGGGGGTTGGGGAAGAAGAAAAAGGCCGCCGTGCGGCCGCGGGGGGGGGGGGGGGGACCATTGCCTTCCTTCCCATTGGTCCTCCCCCCTTGAGCTCCTACTAACTGACATTGTAGACACGAAATTTGGCGCGACTGAAGGGGGCTCTTGCTAGCAGGAGTAGCTCTAGCCTCTTTCTAAAAAGGCATTGCTCTTGCCAACAATGTGTCCAAGATAAATCAAACAGGTCGAAATACAAAGAGAAGTCTGAGAGCAGGTCGAAATACAAAGAGAAGTCCGAAAGCAGGTCAAATGCAGAGATGTGTCCATGAACTAGTCGAAATGCAGCAATGTGTCCAGTAGCTTGGCGCCTAGGAGCAAATGTCAGAACAGGTCAAACAGGTCGTGAATCTAAAGCAGACCATGGTATGTGGCATATAGTATGGAGCCAGAGCAGGAAAGATCGAGTGGTTGAAGCATACAAGGCATGTAAGAGCAAGGAATGGTGTGGGATTCGATCAGATAAGGCGCAAGATTCGAGCAAGTACCTGTGAAAGGCTGAGCTAGGTGATCGATGGCGGGCTAAGCAGGAAGTTGAGCAAATGGCCGGTTACAGCAGACTCAACAAGGAGCTTGGCAATGCAAAGAGACCAAGCAAGGAGATGGATACAAAAAAAGAAAGAAAGAAAGAAAGCAAGATATATTAACATCCTGGAAAGGCATCACGAGCCTATTAGTACATCAAGAGAAGAAACTCATACAAGCCTCTGTGGGCTGAAGCAAAGGGTGCGCTAGGGCCCTTGTTGAGTGCTATGCTAAGCTAAAGAGCTCAAACTCCAAACTCAAAACTCAAACTAAAAACAAAATCTGAGACTGGGAATTTTAGGTGCCATCAGTGAGCTCTTGTCTACAACTGCCAAGGGTATCAACATTATCCATGCCACCATCTTGGACTCCCTCACTGGATCCAATGCCCAATCTGGTATTATCCATTACAGCATCATCCTCTGGAATGGGATCAAGATCCCCCATGGGCTGCTTCTTCGACTGATTCCCAAGCCTCCTTGTAGGCATATTTGTAGCCCCAAATCTAACTGGAGGTCTGAACTGTGAGTTCACTGCCAAATCACTGTGTACAAGCATTGTTGGAACAGTAAATTCACTGTTTGACACTGTTTAGAGATTCAGAAACACTAGCTCAATCATTGTTTGGAAAAATAAGCACTATCTGGACAGAGTATGCCACCTGCCAAATCAGCGATTGGCTGATTTGAATGAATTGTGTTGTGCACCTTCATTCCCAGAAAGGGAATTTTTGGGTTGGTATTTGCTGCAATTTTTCTGGCAGTTATGGCCCAGAACAATCCCAATGAAGTGTTTGGAGTCCTCACACAGGAGGATAAGTTGGATGGTACCAACTACTCCCTATGGAGTTTTATGGTTCGCAATATCCTAGTTGGCAAAGGGCGTGAGCAGACAGATAGTTTATGCCTTTGGATTCTGTTGCACACTTGGTTGGAAAGAAGAGTGTGTGATTGCCTAGTGATTGGATGCATATTCTCCATATAAAGTTGAGCAGGAATTGCAGGGTGTGCAGGATATCGGAAGTCTCTGGGCAGTGGTTTGCCTGTGGTGCAGCTTTCAGGAGACCTTGTAATCAGCCTCTTGGCTTTATAAAGATATATTAAAGAAATACCACAAGGGGCTACCTGGACTGTCAACACTATCTCACCCATCCACAAGGCGGGGGATCCCATGAGCCCAGAGAACTACAGGACCATTATGATCAGACATGTCATGTCCAAGATTTATACATCAGTGCTTGATTCTGAGGTCGGTCGCTTCGCAAAGTGTCGGGGACTTAGAGCAGCCGGACAGGCTGAATTCCGACGTGATCATGGGACCATGGATCACATTCTCACACTCAGGTGTATCATCGAAGAGGCGAGAGCACGAAAGCAGAGGGTATATTGTTGCTTTGTGGATTTTCGCAAAGCCTTTAAATCGATTCCGAGAGCTCGCCTCCTCCGACGCCTATACAATATGGGGTATGACCAAGAGATCATTTGGGGCATCATGGCACTTTACGAGAGAGTCTCTGGCAGAGTACGGGCAGGGTCGGCGTGGACAAAGGAGATCATGAGCACTATTGGGGTCAAACAAGGGTGTCCTTTATCACCTACCTTGTTTGGCCTCTACATTGACGAGCTTGAGACATTTATGCAAACACCGGGGGGGGGGGGGATGGGTGCTCTCTAGCTAGCACGTTGAACTGGATATTGCTATATGCAAATGACGTGGCGCTTTTGTCTTCATCAGCAGAGGGCCTCCAGAGACACCTTGATGCACCACAGTCCTTTTGTGAATCCCATGATTTGAAGGTCAACCTCGGTAAAACCAAGGGCATGATCTTCAATACATCTCGAGCCGTTACGCATTTGATGGGTCACCTATTGAGATTGTTTCGTCATATACATACCTTGGGGTTATCTTCTCCGGACCTATCTTCACTTTGAGACCCGCGATGCAGGCCTGCTTGAGCAATACGCTTCATTGGCCAGATTAGAGAGTCAATGCTTCCGCTCACACTTCCAGGATCCGCAGACCAAGGGATTGTTGTTTGACTCCTTGGTCCGTCCAACGGGGATGTACGGAAACCCTTGTTGGGGGCCAGATCTATCAAATATAGAGTGGGCTCGTGTGGAGCGGCTACAGGTTCTCATGCTATCACGAAAGATCCACGGTAAGCCGTCCATCCCTCACCAGATTATCCGCTACAGCTCGATGCAGTATTTTAGATTATCACCTACCAATACCGGGTCAGGGAGTACGGGATGCACTTCTAGGCACAACAGATTACCTTGGCTAGCATTGTCCTCTTCTATGGCACTATCAGCATCAAGTGACCAAAGATGCTGCTATGCAAGCACAAAGAGATGGTTTTAGCGATTCGGGTCCACATGGACAGACTCCCTCTCTTCCAGTACAGCATTGACGCACCGTTCTCTCTTGCCACACGAGGTCAACTAGATCATCCGCGAGGATCTCTTACAGCTACACACATTCCAGACTTGGTTGGGGCCAAGTGAGCTTTGAGTGAAGCTCAGCTTCTACAAGGATCATTGTTTACATATCATAGAGGAGGGTTTCATTGACCCACCAGGATACACGTAGATCCACTTACCCCACTCATTAAGTATCTCTGTTGGACAGTTTCGGGTCTCTTCACATAGACTGCGCATTGAGAGTGGCAAGGCAGCGGGTCTACCCCAGGAGAGGTGCATATGCACATTATGTGACATACAGGAGGTCGAGTCGGAGGAGCATTTCATTTTCAGGTGCCCAAGACGCTTCTATTGCCTCTTCAGAGACAGTTCTAGGGTGTTGTCTCGATTTCTCTCCCATCCAGATCAAAGATGCTTGGCGGATTTCATCCATGAGGCAGTCAAGACTTCGGGCTCGGAGACAGGAGCAGACCTCTGCCTTAGTAGACCCTTCTCAGAGCTCGATCAGGGAGTTCTCCCAACCAGAGCATGTGGACCCCCATACTACGAGGTCCCAACATGATCGAGATCCAGAGCCAACGACACAACAGCTAAGATAGAGGGTTGACACACAAATTACACTTGGGGATATCCCCTCTCTGTTCAGGGTCGGGGCTCGACCAACAGGGGTCATTGCAGCCCTTGTTAGGCGTAGAGCCATGACCAGGAGATGACACAAGACCACGCCCACGAGCAACCGACAACACTCTATTGCCGACTTCATGCTTCTGCTGTCTCATCCACCTAGATGAATTGATGAGGAGGAGGAGGAGGAGGAGGATATTGATGTGTAGTCGATCATTCTGACATGACTATGTAGTACTTAGCACTAGCTTTTTACATTCTGCATTGGTGTGGATGCTCGTTTAGTAGCTCCACCCTCACATTTGGTTTGTATCAGGATTCACACAGTCTCATAGACCCATCGCTCTTCCGAAGACTTTAATAAACTCTCTCTTTCTTTCTTTCTACCCCAAACCAGAGCCTATTGCAGGCCTAAAACCTTCCCAAGATAGGCGCTTCCCTGCGCTGTCGTTTCTGCCTCTGTTCAGGGCATTCTCAGCCCATGGATTCACTGATGCAGCTCTGTACAGTTCTGTACCCTGCTCCGTATAATTCTATACATCTGCATCATCCCTCCGTGCATCCTTTGCAAGCCTAAAGGATGCTAATACCAACCTCCAGCCTTCATGATCTGATGCTGGCAATTCTGTACTGTTGAATTCGAAAGCAGATATACGGAAGGCCAGGTACGAGTGGTCAGCTCCGAGTGAGGGAGGGGGTAAAGTGAAGTCGTGTATCTTGTGAGAGGGGAGCAGACAAGAAGGAAGCAAGAGAGCCAGAGAGCAAAACGTAGAGTGATAAGATGATAGGAAACAAGAGTGGAGGTGGTTTTGTCTAAGTGACAAAACCACACTCACCCACTAATTGTGGTTAAGGAAAAAACCTCTAGTGAGGGAAAAGTGCCCCTAACTCACTTATGGATTACATTGGTACTGCCTAGAATATGTCAATAATTCTAACACCCCCCTGCAGTGCCAATGTGATGATGTACAAGGAAGTGATCAATCACCAAAAGGAGATAAGTTCATGTCACTGCGAAATGCCTCAAACTTCTCACGTGGAAGTGCTTTGGTGAAGATGTCTGCAACATTGTCATGTGTTGACACATAGATCATATTGATCTCCCCTGCATGCAACTTCTCTCTGACATAATGATAATGAACCTTGATGTGCTTCTTGCGAGCATGAAACACACTATAGCACAGACTCTAAGTCTCTCTGACTATCAGTGAGAATTGGAGAAGGACCCCCCAATAACGGATGAAGATCAGCAAACAAATGACGCAGCCAAACACATTCAACTATCACTGTGAAAGCTGCCCTATACTCAGCTTCACATGAGGAAGTAGCCACAGTAGATTGTTTCTTGCTCAGCCAAGAAATGCAAGCTTTGCCCAAAAAGAAACAATTACCACTTGTGGACTGCCTAGTGTCATAGTCTCCAGCCCAATCCAAGTCACTGTACGCATGCACCTGCAAGTCACCTCCCCTGGGAAACATCAAGTCACAAGACTTTGTGTCTTGCAAGTAACGAAAGATGCGTTTTACAGCTTGCCAATGTGTTTTCTTTAGGCTGTGCATATACCTGCTCACTTGAGATACTGCATACTGAATATCGAGCCGTGTATTACACAAATAAATAAGGCATCCACCAGCCTGGCTGTAAAGTGTGGCATCCACTGATTCACCTGCATCATACATAGTAAGCTTCATCCCTGGCTCCATGGGAGTGGTTGTAAGCTTACAATCTTACATGTTGAATCTATCCAATAGCTTTTGCACATACTTGGATTGAGACATAACGATGCCACGCTTGTCTTGAATGAACTGGATCAATTTAACATGCCCAAATCTGTCATGTGGTACATCCACAACATCTCAAGTTTGATTTTTCTCAATGGACTGCAGTTCATTGTATATGGCATTCATCTAGCGCACATTATTCTTGGCTTCTTCATAAGTATCAGGTTCTTTAAGAAGAGTATTTGCATAACCTCATTCAACGGACAGAGGCCCCCCTTCATGCCTTACTGCACTACGAGTCCTGCCAAGCAAAGGTGCCTCAAGTCTACTCTCCTTGAGAATTTGTAGCAACCAGTTTGGAACTGTTTTTGCTGCATGTATCTCTTGAATCTCTTGCCTGACAACATCATCCACTGCCTGTGGAGGAACAAAATCAGCAGGTGGCTGAATCGGGGCATGTGGAGCAGGAGGAGGCTGCTGTACATGCTGATTTTCAGCAAGAGTATCAGCTGGGGAACCAAAGGCAATAGGAAGGAACCCCTCTAAAACATCATCTAAAGAAGCTAGAATAGTGAATACACATGCAGCTGAATTCTCTGAAAAGATTACATCTCTACTCACAAAAATCTTGTGTATGGCAGGATTGTAGAGACCATAGCCTTTGCTCTCTGCACTATATCCTACAAAAACACACTTCAGTGCCTTATCTGACAACTTATGTTGAAACTCCACAGGCACATGGGCATATGCAACACGTCCAAAGATGGGTCCTTCGAGCCAGAATCTGTGAGGCAACTTCTTGCTAGTGAGCATGCATCTATCCATCTCCATGAGAGTTCTATTTTTCCACTCAGCTTTGCCATTTTGCTGAGGGGTAAGCCTCACTATAAGCTGATGTGTGATGCCTTTCTCCTTCAAAAATGCCTCAAATTCATGAGACATATACTCCCTCCCTCTATCAGTGCGAAGTGTGTGTACCTTGAGTCCTGTATCATTTTCAACCTAGACCACAAAGTGTTTGAAATGCATAAACACATCTGATTTCTTCTTCAAGCCATAGACCCAAGTATAATTTGTGTACAAATGTGACATAATACAGATAACCACCCAAAGCAAGTGACATCACTATGTATGAGCTGTAATTTACGGACAGCTCGTACTGCACCATCCTTTTTTAAGGGAAATCTATGCATCTTACCGAGGATGCAACACCCTTCACAGGGATGAGGAGGAGGTGACTCCAAAGAAGGCAATGCATCAACCATAGCATGCTTCTGAAGTGTCATCAAGCTGCCATAGCTCATGTGTTCATATCTGGCATGCCATAACTCCGCATTCTGCATGGCAGCAGTGGGAGTGGTTACTCCAAGTGCAAGATCGGGTCTTTTCTCATAAACATCAAGCTGAAAAAACACCCCGATACAAAGTGCCAGACAACATCAAAGCATAATCATTTTCTTTGTCTCAGACTGCACACTTGTCATCTTCAAAGATAACCTAAACCCTCCTCCAATTGAGCGAGGACACTGAAAGTAAATTCTTCTTGATCCAGGCACATAAAGAACATCTGAAATTCTGAAATATGAGCCATCCGTTGAGGTAAGTACAACCTCACCCACTCCACAAACTGAATAAGAAGTTGTCGATTGGTATGTAGGAAGAAACAAAAATTTGTCCACCGAAATGAGGAGGAACTACTGAACACCCTGTTTAGAAACAGCTCCAAGGACTTTTGGCAGAGATTTCTAAAGCAGCTATCCCCTTCACCTCTCATCGACACCAAGGTCTAGTATGATTATGCAAGTACAGTCATGTTTGTTTCTAGCTTGAAAGTTTGTGGTAACATAGGAGCCATAGAGAAGGGCCGAGGAATACATGCTCAATTCAAATCAACCGAATCTTGACCTCTCACATATACCTCGCCCCACCTCTTGCACACTCTTCACTAGGGGGGGTGTTAAGGATGCCGTGATGAAGCTTCATAATGGCCAAGCGAAAGATCATAAGCGTCTATGCACTGAATTCATTGCATATGGGATTAATATCCTAGCCTCGATCTTAGCAAAGCTCTTTAATGAAACCGTTTGCCTTGGCTTCCCACGCACCTGAACTGTTAATACTATCTTACCCATCCACAAGGTAGGGGATCCCATGATTATGATCGGGCATGTCATGTCCAAGATTTATGCATCAATGCTTGATTCTGAGGTCAATCAATTCGCAGAGATACACGGACTTAGAGCAACTGGGCAAGCCGTATTTTGACGTGATCACAAGACCATGGATCACATTCTCACACTCACGTGTATCACTGAGGAGGCAAGGGCACAAAAGCAAAGGGTTTATTTCTACTTTGTGGATTTCTACAAAGTCTTTAATATGGTTCCGAGAGCTCGCCTCATCATATCTCTACAGGATTGGGTTATGATCAGTAGATCATTTGGGCTGTCATGGCACTTTACGAGAGTCTCAGGCAAAGTTAGGACAAGGTCCACATGGATAGATGAGATCTTAAGAACTATTGCAGTCAAACAAGGGTGTCCTCTATCACCAACCTCGTTTGGCCTCTACATCGACGAGCTTGAGCTAGTTATGCGGACACTAGGATGTTAGAACTATTATTATAATTCAGCACTGACCAATGTAATGTAATAAGTAGGTTAGGGGCACTTTTCCCTCATTTAGAGGTTTTTCCCCCTAACCACAGTTAGTTCACTAGCTACGGTTAGTGAAGGATAAGGTTTTGTCACTTAGACAAAACCCATCCCACTTCTTGTATTAGTCACTTCTTCTATTGCAAGTACTACGTTCAGCTCTCTTGCTTCCTGCTCTCTCACTCTCTCGTTTCTAACATTTCGTATCAGAGCAGCAAGATCCTGCTCTTTGCTTCCTAGCTTGCAAGCTTCCTGCTCCTAACTTCCTGCCTAGCTCCCTGCTCAACAGCCCCTTACAGCCGTACAGCCCACGCTTCAATTCATGAAGCTCATGCTCCTGCTGTCCGTACTGTACCTGCACCGTACTACTTGTTCCATACAAATCTGCGCCGATTGTCTGTACAGCTCGTCATCAGCAGCTCATCGTCCGTATAGTTTTCCATCCATACAACGTACGTACTGCAGGCGTCATTTCTTCCGTACTCATCGGTACGATGCTCCTGCGCTGCTGTCCGTACAAGTCGTACGGAGTATTCCGTACATCTGCCGTACACTCGTATGTACACTTGCTGTCCATACCATCGTACCTTTCGTACAGATTCCATATACTCTGTACACACCGGCCATACATCCGTACACCTGTCGTCCGTACTCCGTACAGTTGGTCGTCCGTACGAGACAGTACTCAGTCCGTATCTTGTACGGAATTCGTACTGACAGTTCCGTACAAGTTGAAAGCGTCCGTACACTCCTGTTGCAAGGCCTTCTGTGCAAGTTTTATTCTTGCAAGTACTCTAGCAAATGGTTTTTTGGCAGGCATTATTTGCAGACAGCCATTGTTTGGCTAAGATCTTGCAAGAATTTGAGGCATTCTATATTTGTGGACAGACATTGCATTTGGGTTGCAGGTTGTCCAAAATTTGGGGCTTTTGCAATCACACTGCAAATTTGCAGTGAAATTTGGGGCTTTTGCAGGCAGAGTGCAATTTGTGTAACATTTGGGGCTTTCAAACCATTTGCCCTCTTTTGTATGCAATTTCCCACAAGAAATTGGGGCTTTTGCATTTGGGTTGCAATTTTGCAGGTAAAAGGGCATTTTGAAAGTTTGCAGACAGTTTTGGACTCAGTACGAGTCAAATTGCAGACTTTTGCCACCTTCTGCAGATTCTATTTGCAGACTTTTGGGAATTGAGCAAAGCATTGTGGTGCATTTTGAGCCTTTGACAGGCTGTGACAGTATTTGTCACTGTGGGCATATTTTTCTTTGTAGATTTTACTTGTGCATCTTACATCCCAAGAAGGGATTTTACTTGTTCAGCTTGCTGTATTTCTGAGTTTATCTGGCAAAAATGACACAGAACAACTCAAATGAGGTGTTCGGGGTTCTCACATAGGATAAGTTGGATGGCACCAACTACTCCTTGTGGAGTTTCATGGTTCGCAATATCTTAGTTGGCAGAAATCTTTGGGATTATGTCAATGGAGATGAAGAAAGACCAGATACAATGCCTATACCTGTCACTCCTACAGCTGGAGGCAGGGGTGGAGGTACAAATACACCACAAGTAATTGGAGCAGCCGCTCCAGGAGCTCCCACAGCAGAGCAGAAAACATGGGACTCTAGAGATGCACAAACTCTTTCAGTATTTTCTCTTTCTGTCAAGAGGTTCATTATACCTCATATTCGGTCATGCAAGACATCTATGGCAGCTTGGGTAATACTGGAGAGTATGTTTGCAGCAAGAAACGATGCCAGAGTTTCCTTTCTAAAGCGAGAACTTTCCCATACACATATGGAGGAGGGAGATTCCATGAATTCTCACCTCACGAAGCTTCATGATCTCAGGGAACAATTGCTTAACATTGATGAACTCATTCCAGATTCAGAGATGATCTCCACCACTCTGAACTCTCTGAGTCCTATCTCGGTTTCCACACCTCGCTGAATTTGTCATTGAGGGAGGGCAGCAATCCTCTCTCCTTTCACGAGTTGGTAGGACTTCTGTTGCAGGAGGCACAAACACGCAAAAATATGGCAACCCGGGCTGGCGACCATGCTATGCTTTCTAAGTTCAAGCCCAAGGGTAAAGGGCAGCATAAGCCACATGTCCATCAGCCCACACATCAGCATAAAGCTGATTTGAAGGTACGAGTCGAAGAGAGAGAGAGAGTGCAGGTACAAGACGAGTCGAAAGAGAAGTCACATCAAACTTGGATAGATAAGGTTGCAAAACACAAGTACAAAGTACTTGTATCTAGGCCTAAGACTAAGTGTCCTAGGTGTCACATAGGACTAAGTGTCCTATGTGCCATAGAAGGCACTAACACTATAAGTGCCTACACATATGCCTACAAGGCACATACCATGGCCTATAGGGCATCACTAGAACCACCAAAAGATGGCCTACAAACCCCCCTCCATGGGATGGGCTGAAGTACTCTGGAAACGTCTAAGAATACCTGGTAGTTTCTTGTCATGGTGGCACATGTTCATCCAAAAGGATATAGCCACCTATGAATGTACAAGGAATGTCAGATCATGTAACAAAGGGAACCAAGTGTAAAGCCTGTCGGAAGACTTCGAACTTGGGACGAGGAAGTGCCTTTGTAAACATATCTGCGATGTCCTCCTCTGTAGAAAGTTAGGACAACTCTATGTCTCCTACTGACAACCGCTCCCAAACATAACGATAGTGAACCTCACTATGCTTGGTACGCGCATGAAACACTGGGTTACGCGCAATGGCCAAAGCACTCTGGCTGTCAGTGTAGACAATAGTAGAGGATGTCTGGCAAATACCAAGATCTGTAAGTAACTGTCGAAGCCAAACACACTCTACTGTAGCGGTGAAGGCTGCCCTGTACTCAGCCTCACAACTAGACGTGGCAATTGTCGGTTGCTTCTTGCTGAGCCAAGAAATACATGAATTGCCAAGCAAAAAAAAATTGCCAGTATGTGACACTCTAGTGTCGGAACATCCTGCCCAATCACTATCCGTGTAAGCATGCATGGTAAGTGAACCCTGATCACCATACAAGAGGGCTAAATCCTGAGTGCCTCTGAGATATCTGAAGACTCTCTTCACTGCCTGCCAATGCTGTGAACTGGGCATGTGCATGAATCTGCTGAGCTGAGATACTGCATACTCCAAGTCAGGTCTCGTGTGACATAAATAAATAAGCCATCCAACAGCCTGCTGATAAAGAGTGATATCACATGGTGGGCTCCCATCATGAGCTGAGAATTTGAAGCCAGGGTCCACTGGAGTAGAGATTGGCTTGCAATCCTCAAACTGAAAACGATCAAGGAGCTGTCCAATATACTTGGACTGAGACATCATGATACCCCCCTAAACATGAGCAAACTGAATGCCCAAATAATAATGGAGCTGTCCCATGTCTGACATGTCAAAAATCTGCTGCAAATCAGCCTTGAAAGCTGCAATTTGCTGAGTATCTGGGCCCGTGATAAGCATATCATCCACATATAAAATCAGCACTAAAAAATCAGATCAACTCCCACGGAAATAAAGAGTGGGTTCTGTGGGACTATTCTGAAAACCAAGGGATAGTAAGTGTGCATGAATTTTGGCATACCATGCCCTGGGTGCCTGCTTCAAACCATAGAGGGCTTTTCTAAGCCGGCATACCTTATTTTCAGAATTAACAACCTCAAAGCTTGGAGGTTGTGTGACATAGACTTCTTCCTGCAGATCCCCATGAAGAAAGGCAGTCTTGATGTCAAGTTGGTGCACTTGCCAATGATGATGGGCTGCAATGGCAATGACACATCGAATGGTAGTAATCCTAGATGTGGGAGAAAATGTCTCCTCAAAGTCAATGCCTTGTTGTTGGGCATACCCTTTTGCAACAAGACGGGCTTTGTATCGATCTATGCTGCCATCAGATTTCCTTTTTAATTTGCAGACCCACCGCGTTCCAATGGCATGCTTGCCAGGTGGGAGATCTACTAATTCCCAAGTGTCATTTTTGGCAATAGATTGTAACTCAGCTTTCATTGCATCCATCCACTCTTTGCTGTCAAAAGCATCTTTATGGCACAAAGGCTCTTCATTGCAAGCTGTAGCAAGGAGTGCAAACTCAAGAAAGTGACCATGCTGTCTATTCCCTGATCTTGTCCGGGCAGCAAAAGGCTGATCTTGTTTGCTGTCCCTCAATGTGTCAAGAAGCCATCTGGGAACTTGCCTTTGTTGTCTATTGACAACTCTTTCTTCAATGACTGCATCATGAGTAGTGGGATCATTTTGTGCCGGAAGAGAAACCTGCAAATCAGCATGAGGTGGTGGCTGATTATTGCTTAGTGGAGGGCCTGCAGGAGGCTCATGTTGCTGCTCAAAATCCTCCTCTGATGATGGTAGCGGTAACCAAGATTCAAAGGCATCAAACATGTCAATATCTGGCTTTGCTTTGCAATCCACAAGAGGAGAAGCTGAATGTTCAGCAAAGATCACATCTCTACTGACAATAATCTTCCCAGTATTTGGTTGATATAACCGATACCCTCTGCTCTCCTGGCTGTAACCAATGAATATGCATTTCATTGCCTTGTCATCAAGCTTATGTCTCAGCTGAGATGGTACATGAACATATGCAATAGACCCAAAAACGTTCATGTGTGAAAGTGAAGGCTTCCTGCCTTTCCATGCTTCATAAGGTGTAATAGTCTTTAATGCCCGTGTAGGTGATCTATTCAGCACATAGTTGGCACACATTACTGCATCAAGCCAAAATTTATTGGGCAAAGACTTGGCCTTAAGCATGCATCTGGCCATCTCCATTGTGGACCTGTTTTTTCTTTTAGAAACAGGATTCTGCTAAGGAGTATAAGAAGTAGTGCATGACTGAACAATGCCCCGTGAGGATAGAAATGCATCAAACTCCTTTGACATATACTCACCCCCCCTATCTGTGTTGAGGGTGACAAGCTCGCATCCTAATTCATTCTCAACCATATTCAGCCATCTCTGAAAGCATAAGAAAACTTCAAATTTGGCCTTTAAAGGATATACCCAGCAATACCTTGTGAAATCATCAATGAGAGTCATGAAATATTTGTATCCTCCAATGGCATTTGTCCTCATTGGGCCACAGACATCACTGTGTACTAGCTGCAATTTCCTTTGTGAGAGTTTTGGACAATTCTTTTGAAAAGGAAATCGATGCATCTCACCCAAAAGACAAACCTCACACACATGTTTAGAAACTATGTGAGTCTGAGGTACATCATTTGCCATCTACTGTGAATGTAGCTTTGCAAGAGCTCTACAATTGAGATGGCCCATTCTCTCATGCCAAAGATGAGTTTCAGCAAGCTGTGAATCTGAAATAGCCAATGCTTTCAATAGAAAGTGCAGCTGAATGATGATCAAGGTGATAAAGCCCTTTTTGCAAAGTGCCAGTGAGAACTATGGCATTGTCATCATGAAGATCATATACTAGGCATCTGTAGCCATCAAAAATTACTCTGAAACCTGAAGTAGCAATTGCTGAAATTGAAATCAAGTTGACTTCAATTCCAGGCACAAAAAGAACATTTGTCAGAGTGACAAGATGGCTGGAAATGGATGTGAGCTGCACATCTCCAACTCCTTTTATAGCATATGAAGCATTATTGGCACATGTAACAGTCCCCCCTCGAGGTGCATCAGCTAGAGAATGAAACAACTGTCTGCAAGATGTGACATGCTTGGAAGCGCCACTATCAAAGTACCAGGACTGAGCATCATTAGCAGCAAAGAGTGCATCAGCTTTGGAGGGATCAAATGAGCAATGGACAGCCCATGCCCAATCATCCTGAAGAGCATGTGCATGTGAAGCATCTGCTGGCTCATGGGATTCAATGGCATGTGAGGCATTAACTGTCAATCCTGCTTTCTTTTGCTCCGAAGCAATGCGCTTCCTGCATTCTGAAATGTCATGTCCAGGCTTGCGACAATAGTTGCATCTTTTCTTCTTTCCCTTATCTGTTGTATTTTTAGATGCATGGGAGGAATTACAGCTACTATGCGTAGAGGAATTGCAGCATAAGAGGAATTGCCTCTTCATGTCTGCTGTGAAGCAAATGCATGATCAAGAATAATGGCTTGTCGGTTAGCTCTACTTTGCTCTTCCTGCAAAAGCAAAGTAACTAGCTGATCAAAATAATAGTGGTCTCGATTACTAATGGCCACTAATCGAAGGGTTGTAGCAAACCCTTGATATGTATCCGGTAGTCCATTCAATGTAGTACTGACAAGCTGTGAATTTGGCACCACCTCATCAATGTTGGCAAGCTGTTCCATGAGGTCCTTGACCTTTGTCAAATATGCATCCATTGACTCACCTTCATTCATATTCACTTCCTGTATTTGCCTTCTCAAATATGCAACACGAGCTTCATTGCAAATCTAATATAGAGAAGCCAATTTATCCCAAGCATCCTTTGCTGTCCTGCAAGACCAGATGTGTGGAATAATGATTCTCTTGCATGATAAAGCAATGCATGAATGTGCATTTGCATCTCTTGCATCCCATCTTGACTGTTCTTGAGTGGAAGCGCAGCAGCAGGAGTGCTAGAGGAAGAGGCATCAGGAGGAGTACCACCTGCAGAAGGTGCAGCAGTAGAACCAGCCACTGTAGCATTGGCTGGCCTCAGATCAGCCCTAGAAACAATATTCCAAAAATGCTTTGCAACAAGAATATGTTTCATGAGATAAGACGACGTCGGATAGTTGGTGCCATCCAACTTATCATCTTCACAAAGAACTCCAAATAAATCTTAATTGTTCCCAGCCATAGCAACTGTGATAGCCTGTAAAAGACCTGAAAACCCAAAAGCCTCAAGGCTATCACTGCAAAAAGCTGGCTGTCCCAAAAATGAGAGCAAATATCTGCAAATGTCTGACCCAAATCAAAGGGCAAATGCAGATCTGACCCAAATGTGACTGTGACAGGCAATGTTCACTGCAAAAACAGTAAATTTGGCAAAAGCCCCAAATTTATTGAGGGCAAATAGGCCAAAAAGAGGGCAAATTCAGAAAAGCCCCAAATTTTGCTGTTTTTTTTGTTTTTTTTGCAAATGTGACCCAATGTATGCAAATGTGACCCAATGTCCTGCAAATGTAACTGAATGTCCTGCAATCTGACCCAATGTACTGCAATTTAAACAAGAAATTGCAGACTTAATCCCAAAGCTCCAATATTCTTGCAAGAAATTGCAATCAAAGGAGGTGAAAGGAAATGAAAGCCCCAAATTTTCCAATGTCCTGCAAAAAGCCCCACATCTGCAAATGTCTGTAGATGACTGCAGTGAGACCAAGGACCTGATTCCAGCCAATGCTAAAACAGGTACAGAACCTATGGTGAAGGTACGTATGTACGAGAAGCTGGTACGGCTGATCTGTACGTATGTATGTATGTACTCACTGAAGCTACGTATGTACGGGAAGCTGGTACGGCTGATCTATAGGTTGGTACCACTGTAGGTATGACCGTACGAAAGAGTGCAGAGTACGGCGCAAAGTACGAGTACGGTGCAGGTACAGGTGCAGAGTACGACGATGCAACGGCTACAGTACGGCGTACGGCGATTTCAGTACGACGACCCACTGAAGGTACGACGAAGTGTAAATGCACGACTTCAGTACGGTGTACGGCGATTTCAGTACGGCGACCCTCGATGCGCAGGTACGAACTGAATGTACGTACGACTGAAGGTACGTACGACACTGAAGGTACGATGGAGCAGATAGCGCTGAAGGGCCTCGAACCAGATCTGGGAATGTGTCGACCAGCAGGGCAGAAAACTCTCCAATGAGCAATGGAGGACTCGGGGCTGAGGAGAGCTGGAAGGCTAGAGCAATACCTGCTCTGATACCACTGAAGGTACGAGTCGAAGAGAGAGAGAGAGTGCAAGTACAAGACGAGTCGAAAGAGAAGTCACGTCAAACTTAGATAGATAAGGTTGCAAAACACAAGTACAAAGTACTTGTATCTAGGCCTAGGACTAAGTGTCCTAGGTGTCACATAGGACTAAGTGTCCTATGTGGCATAGAAGGCACTAACACTATAAGTGCCTACACTTATGCCTACAAGGCACATACCATGGCCTATAGGACATCACTAGAACCACCAAAAGATGGCCTACATGATTCTGGACAGCCTTCTTATAAGGCACAGGGTGATACAAACAAGCAGAAAAAGAAGGGCATCTGTCATTACTGCAAGAAGCCAGATCATTATATTGGAGAGTGCAAGAAGCGCATAGCCAAAGAAAAGAAAAGGGATTCCGGTATGGCTGTATCAGATGCATCAGGTCCACATTGCCATGATGGAGGAGATGTTGCAGCCAACTTGGTTAAAGAGCACTATGCCTTTTTGACTTGCACTTCAGATTTTTTAGTGGGTAGTTCAGATACTACAGCCACTAATGATGATGACCCATATGCTTTTTTGACTTGCAATTACGATCCTTCAAAGGATGAATGCTCTTTCAGTGTTGATGAAACACTACATACTTGGTATTTTGATAGTGGTGCTTCAAAGCACATCACTTCCAAGAAAAATCTGTTTGTAACTTTGCATTCTTCACCCACCAAGAAGAAGGTAACTTGTGCAAATAATTCTTCTCATTCAATGTTTGGAGTGGGAGACATTATTCTCACGTCCACTGATGGCACAGATTTTAGAATATCAGATGTACTCTATGTCCCAGGTATAAAGAAGAATTTGCTTTCAGTGTCCTCACTCAATAGAGGAGGATTTCAGGTTGTTTTTTATGATGACAAGTGTGCAGTCAGAGACAAAGAAAATGAATATGCTTTGAGGTTGTCTGGCACTTTGTATCGGGGTCTTTTTCAGCTTGATTTATATGAAGAAAGATCCCATCTTGCATTATCAATTAGCACACCCACTGCTGCGATGCACAATGCGGAGTTATGGCATGCCAGGTATGGGCACATGAGCTATGGTAGCTTAATGACACTTCAGAGGCATGATATGGTTGATGCATTACCTCCTTTGGAGTTGCCTCCTCCTCATGCATGTGAAGGTTGCATTCTTGGCAAAATGCATAGGCTTTCCTTCAAGAAGGATGGTGCAGTGAAAGCTACAAGAAAATTGCAGCTTATTCACAGTGATGTCTGCGGTCCCATGAGGACACCTGCTTTTGGGGGTTATCTCTATTTTGTTACATTCATAGATGACTTTACCAACTACACTTGGGTTTATGGTCTCAAGGCAAAATCAGAAGTGTTTATGCATTTCAAACACTTTGTGGCTATGGTTGAAAATGAGATAGGACTCAAGGTGCAGACACTTTGCACAAATCGAGGGGGGGAGTACATGTCTCATGAATTTGAGACATTTCTGAAAGAAAAAGGCATTATGCATAAGCTTACAGTGAGGCTTACACCTCAACAGAATGGCAAAGCTGAGCGGAAGAATCGCACCACCATGGAAATGGATAGATGCATGCTCACAAGTAAGAAGTTAACTCACAGGTTTTGGCTGGAAGGCCTCATGTGTGCCAACTATATTTTAAATCGGGCTCTTACAAAGGCTTTGAAGACAATCACTCCCTATGAGGCATGGCATGGGAGAAGGCCTTCAGTGGACCACTTCAGAGATTTTGGTTGTGTTGCATATGCCCACGTGCCTGTGGAGTTCAGACACAAGTTGTCAGATAAGGCACTAAAATGCATTTTTGTGGGATATAGTTCACAAAGCAAAGGCTATCGTCTCTACAATCCTGCTACACGCAAGATTTTTGTCAGTAGAGATGTCATATTCTCTGAAAATTCTGCACATACAAATGCTGAATTTCAGATTCCGGCCTCTTCAGATGATGTGTTTGTGGGGATGCTTCCTATAGCATTTGGTTCCCCCGCTGAAAATCAGAATTTACAGCAACCTCCGCCAGCTCCACAAGTACAGATTCAGCCCCCAACTGAATTGGTACAACCTCAGGGTGTGGATGAAGTTGTCAGGCAAGAAATTAAAGAGATACACGCAGCCAAAACAGTCCTGCATTGGTTGCTTCAGACTCTCAGGGAGAGTAGGCTTGAAGCTCCATTGCCTAGCAGAACTCGTAGTGCAGTAAGGCGCATGGAGGGAGCTCATTCAGTTGAATCAGCTTATGCAGGTACTCTTCTTGATGAGGAGGAGCCTGAGACATTTGAAGAAGCAAAAGATAATGTGCATTGGATGAATGCCATGCACGATGAATTGCAGTCCATTCATAAAAATCAGACTTGGGATGTTGTGGATTTGCCACCAGGTAAGAATGCCATAGGTACACGGTGGGTTTTCAAAGTCAAAAGAAAACCAGATGGGTCCATTGATCGGTACAAGGCAAGGCTGGTTGCAAAAGGATATGCTCAGAAAAAGGGCATAGATTATAAGGAGACTTTTGCTCCTACATCCAGGATGACAGCCATCAGGTCAATTATAGCCATGGCTGCAAATTTTGAATGGAATGTTCATCAGTTGGGCATTAAAACAGCTTTCCTTAATGGAGACTTGTTGGAAGAGGTTTATGTCAAACAACCTCCGGGCTTTCAAATTTCAGAAAATGCACTACAGGTATGCAAGCTGAATAAAGCTTTGTATGGGCTGAAACAAGCCCCACGTGCATGGTATGCCAAAATTGATGCCTTTCTGACCAGGTAGGGGCTGCACAATAGTCCAACTGAGAGCACCCTCTACATCAAGAAGGATAGGGGGGATATTCTGGTCATCATTCTTTATGTAGATGACATGATGCTCCAAATGAGGAAGTAATTGCAGATTTCAAGACCCAATTGAAAGCTACATTTGATATGTCAAACTTGGGCTTGTTACATTTCTTTTTGGGGATCCAGTTTATTCAAGAGACACGTGGCATTGTTATGTCTCAGTCCAAGTATGTTCAAAAGCTCTTGGACATATTCAACATGCATGATTGCAAGCCTATGTCCACTCCCATGGAGCGGGGGCTGAAGCTTACAATGCATGATGCAGGTGAATCAATTGATGTCACACTCTATAGTCAGGCTGTTGGATGCCTCATTTATCTCTACAATACACGACCTGATATTCAGTTTTCAGTTTCTCAGGTAAGCAAGTATATGCACATCCCAAAGATTATGCATTGGCAGGCTGTAAAACGCATCTTCCGTTACTTGCAAGGTACAAAGTCTTTTGGCTTGATGTTTCCCAGGGTGGGTGACTTGCAGATGCATGCTTACAGTGACTCAGATTGGGCTGGAGACTATGATACTAGGCAGTCCACCAGTGGGAATTGTTTCTTTCTAGGACATGCTTGCATTTCTTGGTTGAGCAAGAAACAGTCTACAGTGGCTACCTCCTCATGTGAAGCTGAGTACAGGGCAGCTTTCACAGCGACAGTTGAATGTGTTTGGCTGCGTCGTTTATTTGCTGATCTTCATCTTTCATTGGAGGGTCCTTCTCCGATTCTCACTAATAGTCAGAGTGCTATAGCAGTGGCAAAGAATCTTGTGTTTCATGCTCGCATGAAGCACATTGAGGTTCACTATCACTATGTCAGAGAGAAGTTGCATGCAGGAGAGATCAGTATGATCTATGTGTCAACACATGACAATGTTGCAGACATCTTCACCAAAGCACTTCCACGTGAAAAGTTTGAGGCATTTCGTAGTGCCCTGAACTTATCTCCTTTTGGTGATTGATCATTTCCTTGTACATGACATTGGCACTGCAGGGGGGTGTTAGAATTATTATTATAATTCAGCAGTGACCAATGTAATGTAATAAGTAGGTTAGGGGCCCTTTTCCCTCATTTAGAGGTTTTTTCCCCTAACCACAGTTAGTTCACTAACTACGGTTAGTGAAGGATAAGGTTTTGTCACTTAGACAAAACCCATCCCACTTCTTGTATTAGTTACTTTTTCTATTGCAAGTACTACGTTCAGCTCTCTTGCTTCCTGCTCTCTCACTCTCTCGTTTCTAACATAGGAAGGACTGGATGCTCTCTTGTTGGCACCCTGATTCTATACGCAAATGGTACTCCTATCGTCCTCAGCAAAGGGTCTCCAGAGACACTTAGATGCACTACAGTTTTTGTGAGTCGCACGATTTGAAGGTCAACCTTGATAAAACCAAGGTTATGATCTTCAATACATCTCGGGCCACTATGCATCGGGAGCAATTCACTTTTGATGGGCCACCGGACGACGTTGTCTCGTCATACACGTACTTGAGGGTTCTCTTTTCCGGACCTATTTTTACTATGAGAGCGGTGATGCAGGCCCACCTGAGCAGAGGGTACTCTTCATTGGCCAAACTAGAGAGGCTGTCACGGGGGCGTGAAATTCTAAGTACTTTAATGTACTACAAGACCGTGACAACTTTGGTTTTAAAAGTCCAAGTGTGGGCTTAATAATGTGTAATTAAACGCGGCATGGTGCCTAGCACATAAGCGTAATTAATCCCTAGGCCCAAAGGCATTCCAAGGAATTAAAAGAGTGGTTGTTGGGAAATGATGATGTGACATTTTTAATGGGCCCCCTAGAGGGCCATGTACCTTCAGTGGCCCCCCTAGAGTTCCAGGTGGCGTGCGTTTGGTAGAACGGGCAGAGCTGAGCACTTCTTTTGCAGGTCGAATTTGCAAAAGTGGCTTTTTCTGGACCTTTTTGCTTCTACCGCCTCCTGGGCCTCTCCTCTTGCAAAGCTACAGCTTTCTGTTGAATTTCGAGTGGTCCGACGTGCTGGTTGATTGGTTTTTCTTAGTTTTGGAGGACTTTCCGGCGATGAAACTTCTCCAAAACCTTCTCAATGCATTCCTCTCTGAAGCACGCTTCTTTTGAGCCCAAGAACTCCCACTTCTTCACGATAGAAGTGCTTCTTTTCGCATTTTTCAGTGGAATTCTTGCTGGTCGACTCTTGTAAATGATCTTTCTTCATGCCTTTGCACTCCTCTTTGGCTGAGAATGCAAGTGGGCATTGGCTACTATGTCCTCTTGGCGATTGAGGACTTGGTTGGAGTCTTCAGGGCTTGGTGAGTTGTGATTTTGCTACTGCAATTTCTTTTTGCCATAAGCTATTGGTTGGCCTCGTGTGCCGCCTCTTTCTTGGCTCACAGGTGCCCAGGCAGTGCTACATGAGTCATTCCTTGGTTGGGTACTTTGCTGATTTTATTTTGGAGCTTTGAAAAGCTTTGTGAATGCCATCGGGAAACCACTCAAAGAGAGTGCAGCTAGGGTGCAGTGTGATTGCATCTGGACAGCCAATGGAATTGCACTCGGAAAAGAGAATGCCTTTGGGTTGAGCCTACGGGTTAAGTGCACTTATGTGATGGTGTTATATGCTTGAAAGCCTTGCAAAGGCTTAGTGAATTGGGGCTGCGTGCTCAGTTGCAGGGAAGGTCTCCCAGATGCAACTTGTAATCATTTCACTGTGAAATATAAAGAAATACCGAAAGGGGCGCCACGGTGTCTGGGGCCAATCGGGTGCACTTGTCTATGTCTGTTGAGCAGGGGCATTCTAGCCTCCATCCCTTTTTCAGTGGTTTTGTTTGTGAACAAATGGGTAAATGCCAAATGGTGATCATGCAATGGTTAATGGTTGTGATATATGCTTTGTGAGCTGTAAATAAGTGCTGAAGTGATTAAAGGTTTAGTTCCACTGCCCTCTGAGTGATTAGAGGCCGGTTTCAGAGGCAGTGCTTCCGTTCACACTTTTAGAACCCTCGGACCAAGGGCTTACTTTGGGCCTACACGGGGGAAAGGCTTTAGTGAAGGCTTGGTTTTAGTGGAGATGATGAATTTCTATTTTTGACCTGCCCGGGTGACAATATTCGATTGGTTTTGGGGTTGGCTGCGTGGAACTATTGGATTAGTTATTGATTATTGCTATTTACATCCCATTTTTTTATCCCTCTTTCTCTCTCTCTTCCTCCTTCTCTCTCTTTCTCTTTCTATCTTTTTCTCCCCCCCCCTCTCTCTCTATTCCTTCTTCTTTCTCTTTCTCTTCCCATCTTTTTCTCCCTCCCCCCCCCCCTCCTCTCTCTCTCTGAGGGACCTCCAGTCATTGTTTAGACCCGGGATACGTCCCACGCAAGTCACGGTGGCTCTTGTCTTGCATCAAGCCTCCTTATGATGATGTTGACGATGATGCTGAGATTGATATATATATAGTCCAGATATGACTGTTGTACTTAGGATTTAGTACTGTCATTTTGCATTTTCTGCATTGGTATGGATGCTCGTTTAGTAGCTCCACTACCACAGCTCATTGTAGTGGGCTTGTGTGGAGTACCTACAGATTCTCATGTTATCACGGATGTTTCGCAGTAAGCCGCCAATTTCTCACCAAATCATCCAGGCTGAGTTTGAGTCATGATAGAGGAGACCTTAGCTGTGATACTGTAGCATATTTCACTTTGTATTCTAATGACAAATGATCTTATGATGAGGATGATAGTGATGATGTAGAGGATTAATATGACTATGTAGCATTTTGCATTTTGCATTTTACATGGGTGCGGATGCTCGGTTAGTAGCTCCACCCTTTCAGCTTGCTTTCTCACAGTCTCATAGACCCATCGGTCTTCCCAAGACTTTAATAACCTTTCTTTCCTTTCTTTCCTCTCTTTCTTTCTTTCCCATAGGCCCGCAAAGCCTCCTGAAGACATTACTACAACTTCCTTTCTTTCTTTTTCCTTTTCTGTTCACTTTCCGCTGCAGTTCTCACAGACATTGCCTCAGACAAGCCTTAAAAAATAATCTAGGACCAACACTTCCACAAAAATACTTGGACAAACTACCTTAAAACAAACCCACATTTCAGATATTCAAGATGTTAATGTCATATTCCCACCTTGATAACTTCTTGAGGTTATCCTTTCTATCTCTTGCATCATGCCCCATATGCAAAAACAAGGAAGATAGTCAAAATGGTGAATTACAACACATACATGTGGAGGAAAGGGAGAGGTCAAGCGAGAAGATCCAGCCGAATGTTGCATGCTCCTCGCATCCTCTTCTTCCTGCATCATCCTTGCAACTTGAGCATCATCCTGCTCCACCTAGCAGAGAAAAACCATGACAGTCTTAAGATGCAGTTTTAAAAAAGAATTATTGATATGCAAAGGCATTTGAGACTGCAGAACTGCAGCCACCAAAGTACGGCACTAGGGCAAGACTAATTAAGAAATTTCATAATAACGGTAGCACCTTTGCTGATATAATGAGGAGTAGATTGGACATGACATACAACACAACCAGAAAACTCATATTGTTACGCTCAAGTTGAGGTAACATGACCTCGGAGGGGTCAATCGACATTTTCCTTTAAAGGATCAATGTTTGTATTATATTTGTTTGGGCTTCATGTAAATGATCATAAAGGAATCAGGGTCAAGGTCCTTGGTGAGGGTAACATGGCACTAGACTAGGTGGATCTAAGGCTAAGGGGCCTAAATGCATGAAATGTGCCAAGGGGCAAATGGTTTCAATGATATCCCAAGAGAGGGGTAAATGATGCATTTAGGAGGAACCCTAGAACGAAGACATGTGGCATACTAGATCCATCTAGGGAATTTTGGGGCTTGGTGGAATTTGTAAGCAGAAGCCTTCACGTAAAAAAAGACATAGAGAGCTTACTACCACCGAGGTTGGCTGGGAGGACAATCCTTGTGCCTATGCCCGTGATGGATAAGAAATTTGTATATAATACATATCTACAAAACCAAGGTTCATGCAATGACTAGTAAGTTGGAGTTCCCACACAAACAGGGTGAGCCAATCTTTTCAGCTTATGAATATTTGGAACATGAAGCAAGCTTGGGGAACATACAGAATTAAGAGAGTTTGGAGTCAAGGGAGTGAAAACCAGGGCAGTTTATTTGAGTTGCCTAATCAACCAAGGTCTATCATGCTATCACAGATCACCTTCAAGCGAAGCTGCTTTGATTCTGTTCAATTGACAAACAGACCTAATCTACCCAAACAGTCAAGAAAGTTGCTTAAACTTAGGTACACTCTGCTTGCATAAAGAACAGCCAAGATTGGGAATGGTAAATAAACTCACAAAAGTAGGAGCTCCTCCAGCAGCTTCCAAATTATATTCTTCTTGTAAAAACTTTGCCAAGCTTTCATCTAGTGCAATCTGCCTTGCTCTTTCTGAGTCCTCATCATCTTCTAGATTTATACTGACCCCTGTGCTCCTTGGAGTCTCAACATCATCCACATCAAAAGGTTGTTGACTTGCAATATACTGCCCACGCCTGCTCCTCATTCCCTGGTGACCACTAACTTGTCGTCGCAGACCTCTAGCAGTATAATTCTCATTCCATAATGGTAGCCTTCGTTTTCGGTGGACCAACTGTTCTTGTCCTGACGGCACTCCCCCCACCATTTGTACAACTCGGTCACTGTCCCTCAATGACTCATCTTGTCTTGAAGGAGATCCTACTGCATTAACAAGAATACCTCTGGCATTTGGCAACTGACTGGGCAGGTTTTCACTGCCTGAGGCAAGAGGTGTATGCCCCTGCCCAACATAAGCCCCTAATGAGCTTTGATTTGTCTGAGCTTCTCCACACACTTCATGTGGCTCACTTTGCAATGCAGTTGCTTTCTCAGAAGACTCCATCACTTCATATTTCCTTCCCTGCAAGCAAGTAGGTAGAACTGAGCAGCTTCTACTACCCACCTCAGTTAATGACCTTTGAGGTTGTCTTAAATTTCTTACTGGAGCCATCTGAGCTTGTGCAGCCGATAGATAGTGCTTAAATTCACCTACAGATTGATTTTTATATCTGTCTTTTGAGGGCTGGACGGAGTCACCAAACACATCAGTGATCTGCCCTGATCTATGTGCATTACTTGAAGTGACCATTTGCCGATGGCGTGGCCTACGATGAGGTGGTGATTGAAAACCCCCGCACACTGTTAACATTCTGCCTGTGTTGATTTCCTTATATGGTGGGCTCTCCAGATTATATACTTCAACATGCACTTCCTTAGCTGCAACAAGGCTTTCTTCTTGGCAGCCATGGATTCCTGCAGCTCCATCTACATCAACCATGTCTCTATTCGTTAAGGGTCCAACATCTCTTCTCAAGCTTTCTCTCAATGAAGTGTTTGATACCTCGCTAGCTCCTTTCTCTGCTTGCATGGACATTTTTCCAGGTATTGCAAGCTCTTTCAATGCTCCACCGGGCAATGTCGTTCTTAACTCTGAATTGGTATCTATAGAACCCAAGCTGTTCAAATTGAAGACCATTTCCCGTCTCCTTTTTCTTGCGTACAGTTTAGGTACATCATTTAAATTTAAAAGGCCTTCATCACACTTCTTATTAGCCACGACCATTTCCCGTCTCCTTTTTATTGCATACTCTTTAGGCAATTCATTTAAATTTAAATGTGTTTTAAGGCCTTCATCACACTTCTTATTAGCCCCATGTTCACTCCCCACATTGTGTACTGCAGGTTGTATTTTGCCAGCTGCAATGTGACCTCCTTGGCAGCCACGGATTCCTGCAAAAGATTTGCCTACCTCTAACTCCACCATGTCTCTATTTGTTGAAGAACTCAATTCTCCTCCAAATATTTCACTTACTCCAGAGTCTTCAATAGCCCCATTTGATGCTGAATGAATTCTTTTAGAAAGCACAAGCTCTTTCGTGTCTCCAGACTGCAACATCACACTTGACTCTGAAGTAGTATCCACTAAACCTGAGTTATTTGAATTAAAGACACTTATTCTCCTCCGAGCTCTTGCATAATGTTTTGGCATATCATTTACATGCACCTTAGAGTATTCGCCATGCTTCTTGCCGGCCCCATGCTCAATTTTCCCAGACGATGGTCTCACAACTTGCACTCCAACAGATGCAATGTGATGTTCTAATGTGGCGTGGACTTCTTTTTCTGCATCCAAGTCAACCATACCTCTATTTGAAGATTCTATTTCTCTCACTTTGTCTTTCAATGGAGTGGTTAGGTTGCTAGTAGCACCTGTTGATGATGACTCAAGTGTTTCTTTGGATTGCTCAAGCTCTTTCATAGATCCTGAGTAGAGTCTTGCAGTTGAATCTGAATTACCTGAGCTAGATGGATTTAACATGATTAAATGTCTTTTACATCTGGCATAATGCTTCGGCACATCATCCAAATGTGCTTCCAAACAATCCCCATGCTTGCTTTCCATGGATGGTAACCTCTCCGAATTTTGTACTAAAACCTGTACTTCCCCAACTGCACCATGCATCTTTACAGAAGATCTGTCTGCCTCGTTAACCGTCTCACTACCTGGCAAGCCTCTTATTTTTCCCAATTTTGTTCTCAGGGGAGTGGTTAGTTCCCTGGTAGCCTCCGTTGATGCTTTTCTTTCACCTCTTGTATATTGCTGGATACATTATCCACATGTTTTGATATTCTCCTATGCCTTGCCAGCCCAAGGTGGCTAGCATGTGTGGAGCCTCAATTACTTCCTGCAGCAGAAAATCAGTGTCATTTGTAGTAAGTATCATAAACAGGTACTAGATCAGGCCACACTGTATCACCATAAGATTCTGTTTAAAATAAAGCTTGGCCACCCATGATAAAAGAACCAGCAAAGAGCAACAAGAAACTGTCCAACCCAAATGGACGAAATAAAATACACTCAGAAGCAAAGAACCTACCCTCAACCTCCCACAAACCAGGGAACCCAAAAAAAAAACACCCAGAAGCAGAAGAACCTACCCTCCTGCATTGCAACTCTCCACACAGGTTTAATTTTATTGTGCAGAATCTATCGAACTCTCAAATTGGTTTTTAGTCTCATCATTTTATCTTTAATAAGTGAGATAAACCATGACAATAAGGCGTGAAGGCTCCACACCACAACTAGATGCCACCATGTTTCCAAATATACACATGAACATCAGCATATTCCAAAAGGATTTATCATCAATCCCAAAATTTCAGAAACCACACTCTGTGATTGCAATATGCAAAACTCACAGGTTTGATTTTATCGTGCAGAATTTATATCCATAGACTCAAATTGGTTGTAAGTCCCATCATTTTATCTTTTTTTAAGTGAGATAAAACCCTGACATAAGCCATAAAGGCTCCACACGAAAACAAGATGCCACCATGTTTCCAAATTACAATTTCATGATAGCTGTTATAACATGGACATGGACTATTGCAAATGGCCAAAACTTCTTCGCTTGATCTCTATTTTCACCAAATAAATTTCACCATATCCCAAAAGGGCCCAAAGTCCCAGAAACAACACACGCATCTCTAAAACATCATGAGCAGAGCTTTAGACTCTGTGATTGAAATTGAGAAAACTCACATAAACGTATTTTAAAAATTAGGCGTATCAGGGAGAGCCACAAGATGGAGAGCATAACAAGAGGAAAGCTTATAAGTGAAGTGAAGTGCATCTGTAATGTAGCAGCTTCAACATAAAGTGCAATCTGCTTCCAATAATCAAAAGAATCCATGGGTAAAACGTGTGTGTATCCCAGTAAATACAGATGATAAAGAGAGGGACTGAGAGAAGAATACTCAGACATAAATACAATCCATCTGACCCAAACCCAATTACATCATTTCATCATAGCCTTCATCCATGGAATGCTAGAACTGTGAAATAAACAGCTTGAAGGTGAACTTGCAAAACTAAGTTCATAGCATGAGAGTACCCAAAAAATCACTTGATACATTTTCTAATACGTGAAGCATGCAAGTAAATATCACACTGCAATTTGCTCTTGCAAATGAATGCCATTAATGATACAAATTGCTAACAGTCGCAACAAGAAACAACAACTTCTCTCCTTGACAAGAGACCACCAAAAAGCAATGAAAAGAAGAAAGGACTATGTACTGACGAAGCAACTTTGCCATAAGTAATCCTTAAGGGCATGCTCATCTCTGAACCATGTAACCTCTGGCATAAGACTATCTACCTCTGCTGCTCCCGCCCCTTCCTCTTCCCCTATCTCTAACTTTGCCTCTGACCTCTAGCTCAACTACAGAAGTGCCTTCACCTCTTGGCACTTACTCTTCCACTTGGGAGACAGATGACTAGAGTGAGGCTGGCGCTCACCAGATGACGAGCTACCTCTTGCAGACCACAAAGGAGGAGAGATGAGCCCAAACAGGCTGACAGATTGAGCATCACCAAAGTCCTATCATGGACTTGTTAGAATACACGTACTGAAGTATGCACCTGTGCACAGCGGATTACAAAGACAATTCTCTTCAATCCACAACAGCAAATCTGAACCCACAAACTGTATATGAAACAGAGAAATAGAGCAGCAAAGGAACTTCCAAAATAGGTCACCCCAAGAGTGGCTAAACTGCTTCAGGATGAAGCCACAAGCATCCAGTAAAGAGCTGGGCAAAAAAGACTGAAAAAAACTGAGGTATAGATGCGAAGGAAAACGCACCCTATTCTGTTCCTGTGTCCCTTGAGGGAAGGGATTCAATGGGATGCAAAATAGGAGCTGCCGTGACCAGGCCGAGCTGCCTGCTGCCGACCTGTTGCTGTTGATGCTCCAGGCCTATAAATAGGCGCATCTATTGCTGCTGTAGTCCTGCAGCACTGGCCTACCTGCCCGCCTCAGTCTGCATCCCCTACAGCATCTGCAGTCACTAGTACAGCATCTGCAGCCTTCTGTGCTCTGCCAGACCACCACGCAGCCATACAGTAAGGATAATGTCCAGGCAACCTTCTACCCTAACCCAGGTTCACTGTACCCTATGTCCTCCTCATATGGGGGATCACAGGTGGGTCAATGACCTTTCTAGCACCCCCTCTCATCACTTATTCGACGTGGGCCGATCCCCAGACCTTGAATGAGATGTTCCATTTGCTCACGAGAAAGAGTCTTGGTGAATAAATCAGCAGCATTTTATTTTGTAGGGCAACAAGTCAATTCGATCAACTCCAGGATCAGCTCCCTAATGAAGTGATAGTGAAACTAAATGTGTTTCGTCTGACCATGAAACATAGGGTTCTTTGCAATCGAAATGCAACTCTAGTTGTTTCCTAGATCTCCATTGCTTCATCCTGTAGAATCTCCATGTCTTTGAGGATCCACCTCAACCATAAGGACTCACATAGGCCTTTATAGGCTGAGGTGGGCCTACCTGCTGGTCGGCCACCCTGCCTTGTTGGTTGGCCTGGTAGGAGGGGTTCACCCCCTCTATAAGGCTGCGTGGCAGTAGGCCACTCTGTACTCTACCTTCGTACATGAGCTAGCAACCATGGGTTGCTTCTCACTAAACCCAGAAAATGACCCTTGGCCCTAGTAGAAAACAATAGCCAATCGTGGAACGTCGAGTGTCCCCATCTCCAGCCCAATCAAAATCACACAATACCCGAAGAAATCAATCCCTAGTACCACAAAACACGCAAGCAAGCTTGCCAATGATTCACTCAAGGTAGTCCCACTGAGAATGTAATGTCAACACAAGTGTTTGTGAGGTAGAGCAAGTGCCGCACAAGTTATCGACACTTGGGTGAATCCACCAACTCAATACCATCTTCTTTGCTCTTGTTCCATCCTTCCATGGACGTCATCGCCTCCTTCCACTCGTCTATTTAGAATTGTTTCAGTATCTCCTAGCTACACTTTTCTTGAGAGAGAAAATCTTCTCTTCCTCCTGCCATATCTCTATCCCCAAAAGATAATGGAACATCCCAACGTCAATCACTTCAAACTCTTTAAGCAAGAGAGTCCTTACCATCCTTATCTTGCTGCTGAGATCCCCTCTTAGGATAAAATCATTGTTAGTAGCATGCTCGGGGAGCCTGTTTCAGCCCGTATAGCACCGTCTTCACTCTGCACTCCATGGTCCTCTTGGTTTGAAATCATTGTAGCTGCTCAACATAGATTTCCTCTAAGTCTCAGATGGGTCATGTATGATGAGCAGCTACTGCTATCAATGTTCAAATTGCTTCCATCTAGGTTGTTTATGCAAAGGTCTCATCATAATCTAGGCCACGAATCTTGCTTTGAACTTGTCGAGTGTACCGTCTGAGTTGCACTTGGCTTTGTAGATCCACTTGTATCGGATGAGGGAATCATCATCAGACCCCAGTATCTCCAGGACAGAGGAGTTTCACACGCACTGAGTGTTAGAAATAGACCAACAGAGGATACGCACAGGAGCTCACACAGTGTGATGGTGTGGGTGGAATCACAGACTTCTTTACTTGAAGTGCTTCACATAGATGTTGGGCAAACTAGCAAATAGATAGTGATCCAAGCCAGATATAGAATCTACAAAAAGAATGTATTTCCGTCCAAAACTATGGACACATACGCTCTCCTCGATCTCTGTATCTAGTGGGCTACATCAAGAGTAATGTCTCATCTTTGGCGGAGGGCTGAGATAGGTTGGACCTCAATCGTGCGTGCTCTGGTTGTCTCACGTGTCGTGTGTGGTCTCCGCATCTCTCGTCCAACTCCATAGTGCTCTCGTCTCCTCGAGCTCCTCCCCCTCGATCTCATCTGGCACTGGCTTGGGTGCCTAAAAATCAGTGATGTGTGTATGTGCTCGGTCTAGCTCGGTGTCCTGAGGCATCAACTGTAGCTGATCTCTGGCCTGCCGCACAAGGGGAATCCCTATGTCTCCGCATCTCAATCAGGTAGAGTCCAATGCAAACCTGGTCGGGGAAATGTATCAGCCGTGTGAGTGGTCCGAATCCGAGCCTCTCCTAAAAGAGACAATGATATCGTCCTCGGATCTCATAATAGGCCCGATAGACACATAGAAAATGCTCCTCTGTCTTGACCTCCCCCATTGTGCATAGTCTACAAACCCGCCATTCTCTAGGTATGCTCGCCGCTCTCCCGACCTCAATCCGCAACTGGTGGGACGAGACTCATATCTGTCCAATAGCAATCCGCAAGGCGTGTGAGGCTCTCCTATCCTCGAGGTACTAGGACTTGGTGATAAAGCCCTGTTCCGATATCCTCAGAAAGTGGTCATGGTAGAATTGGATCTTGGTGGGGAACTCCTGAAACCCCCCCCAAGCCTAAGATGTGTGGAGCTGGAGAAGGTCCAACCCTATGATACAGTTAATCTCATCATGTGGAAGGAGCTCCGGTGGTGCATCCATGCTGTACTAAAAGGTGGGGAGCCTATCCATTTGGAATCTGGATACCGTGGCTATCAAACCATGTGGACACTCGCGCATATCATACTGATGGGAGCAAGGAGCGGAAGCAAGAGGGAGATGGAGAAAGGTGAGAGCAAAAGAGAGAACACACGTTTTGTGGGAAGCAAAAGTCTTTGATGTGACTTCCCTTATTGCCTTTTATACAAAGAATAGATAAGGTGATGACGTGGCATTATAAGTACCACTTATACAAGGGATAGCACATTATGCCTTTATCCCCAACAATCTCCCACTTAAAGGCAATGTGCTCAAAAAGAGGAAGAAGTGTACATAGAAAACATATACACAAAATACAAGAGAATCTCAATCATGAGAAACTCAGCCAACACCCATCTGTACTCTGTAATGCGCAAAGCGTTGCGGGTTAAGACTCTTGGTTAAAAGATCTGCAGGATTGTCATCAGTGTGCACTTTGACAAGCTGAATACGCTTATCCTCAAGCACCTCTCTGATAAAATGATATTTCACCTCGATGTGTTTCGTTTTGGCATGAAACACAGGATTGCGTGCTAGCTGAATAGCACTCTGACTATCACAATGCAAAATAGGAACCTCTCCTGATAAACCAATATCTCCCACTAGACGAGATAACCATATGGCTTCTTTGCACGCCTCTGTGGCTGTCTTTGTGGTAGATAAAGCAATGCATTTCTGCAACCGAGAGATCCATGAAATAGCACCACCACCTAAGGTGAAAACATATCCTGTAGTAGACTTTCTTTAGTCTACACATCCTGCAAAATCTGAGTCTGTGAACCCATGAAGAACCAAGTCTTTCTTCCCAAAGCAAATGCACACATGCATTGTACCCTTAAGATATCTCATGATACCTTTCACGGCTTCCCAATGCTTCTTGCCAAGTGTTGCCATGTATCTACTGACAACTCCCACCGCAAAGGCAATATCTGGACGTGTAGCCACCATTGCATACATGAGACTACCAACCGCGGATGCATAAGGAATCTTGGCCATTTCAGCCCTCTCATCATTTGACTGTGGGCTGTCTTTCTGATTGAGTTTCACATATGAACGCAATGGAGTACCAAGAATCTTTCCTCCCTCCATTTGAAACGCTGCAAAACCTTGCCAATGTATTCCTTCTGAGACAAATAGAGCAATTTCTGATTTCTGTCCCGTATGATGCGCATCCCTAAAATGTGATTTGCATCACCAAGATCCTTCATATCAAATGTCTTATGCAGTCCCATCTTCAATGCATCGATCTCATACCGAGATTTGCCTGCAATAAGCATGTCATCAACATAAATGATGAGCAAAATAAGACTACCATCCTTTGCTTTCTTGGTATAGAGACAGTGATCAACATCACTTCTCCTAAACCCCTGAGATTGCATGAAAGTATGGAATTTGAAGTACCACTCCCTTGGAGCCTGCTTCAACCCATATAAGCTCTTTATCAGCTTGCATACCAACTTTTCTTTGCCTTCACTGACAAACCCTTCTGGCTGTACCATATAAATCTCCTCATGAAGATCACCATGGAGAAATGCAGTCTTGACATCCATCTGATACAAGTCCATAGCCGCATGTGCAACCAATGCCAAAACAGCCCTCAATGTTGTCATTTTCACCACAGGAGAAAAAATTTCATCAAAGTCAATGCCCTTCTGTTGCTTGAACCCCTTGGCAACCAATCTTGCCTTGTATTTGTTCTCAGCATTAGAAGTGACCTTGATCTTATAAACCCATTTGCATGGTAAGGCATTCTTTCCAATTGGTAGTTTCACCAAATCCCATGTTTTATTTTTTATAAGAGAATCCATTTCTGAATTTATGGCCTTCTCCCACTTTCTCTTATCATGCCTTCTGATTGCTTCCTGATAGCATGAAGGCTCACCACAATCTGTCAGCATGACAAAATCAGCCACGTAGTTCTGTCCTGAAACAAACCTATCAGGAGGTTTAGAGACTCTGGTGGATCTTCTTACCCAATCATCTTGATTGGCTGGCTGTTCAGCCTGCATATCAGCCATATTATGTGGCTGTACCACCTCCTCTGGCTGTCCTACATCACCTAGATGTGGCTCTATCTGTGGCATATCAAAGGCAATTTGATTGGGCTGATTCTCAGCCTCTATTCCCTGCGCATTAGGGACATTTGCAGCAGCACCTTGCTGCATATAATTGGGCATATTTTGCTGTCTATTCACAATGATTTCTTCAAAGACAACCTTCCTATTTTCTGATTTTTGAGTGGGCTGCCTGTGCATGCTTTCCTCATGAAAAATCACATCATTGCTGCGTATAATCTTCCTTCCAACGGGATCCCACAATCTATACCCCATTTCACCACTGTCACCATATCCAATAAAGATGCATCTATTTGACTTTGGTTGGAGTTTGTTGCACTGCTCTTTTCGTACGTGCACATACGCATCACAGCCAAACACTCTCAAGTGTTTATATGAAGGTGGCTTGCCATACCACTGTTCATCGGGTACTTTACCATCCAACCGATTATTCGGTGACCTGTTGATGACATGAATGGTTGTTTGAACAACCTCTGCCCAAAAACCATGGGGTAAGGCAGCATGAGGCAGCATACTACGGACTCTATCTTGAATAGTCCGATTTGTTCACTCTACAACTCCATTCTGTGGAGGATTATGAGGGCTTGTGAGTTCCCTCTTTATCCCTTTCATGTCACAAAATTCCTGAAATATTTTGGAGACATATTCTCCTCCATTATCAGAGCGTAAGCATTTCAACTTCTTACCTGTCTGATTTTCAACCAAGGCAACAAACTTTTGAAATGCACCAAAAACTTCATCCTTCCTCTTGATGAAATAGACCCACACTTTCCTTGTGGCATCATCTATAAATGTAACAAAGTATTCATGACCACCCATAGATAACTGAGGCATTTGACATACATCACTATGTACCAAATCTAAGGGTGTCAATCTTTGTTGCAATGTCACTTTATGTGGTGACTGTGAATGCTTACCAAAAATGCAATGCTCACAATGCTTAAATTCTGAAAATTTCAGAGACGGTAAATAACCCAATTTAGATAGTACTTGCATTCCTTTAACACTCATGTGTCCTAACCGGCCATGCCACAATGAAACCTTTGGCACCTCAGTTACGGCAACCACATGATTCTTTACATCAGAAACATGCAAAGTATACAAAGTATCGCACTTGTACCCCTTTGCAATGACTCTGGCTCCCTTGGTTATCTTCCACCTTCTATTACCAAACACAGTGTAGTAGCCTTGATCATCCAATTGACTAGTACTAACCAAGTTCTTTTTCAGCTTTGGCACATGCCTAACATCATGAAGTATAAAATGTGTGCCATCAGAAAATGCAAGTTTCACATCTCCAATCCTTGCAATAGAGCATGCATAATTGTTTCCAAGATGCACAACACCCTGTAAACCACCATTATATGAGCAAAACCACTCCCTGTGTGGTGTCACATGAAAGGAAGCACCTGAATCAATGATCCAAGTGGTCATGTCACTGTCTTCTTCTGTGACCAAAGCATGTGCATCAAGTGATGAAACAAACAAAATGTCATCCTCACTCTCATGAGTGACTGCATTTACCTCTTCAATCTTCACACCACTATTACTACTCTCTACTTGTTGCTTACCTTTATCATATTTGGCATCCTGATTGTTGTTGTTGCTCTTTTTCTGCTCCCTTTTCAGCTTAAAGCAATCTTTCTTCATGTGCCCCTTTTTGCCACAGTGAAAACATTCAATATCCTTCTTAGGACGTGACTTACTGCGGGATCTGTTCCTTTGGCTGTCATTGCCTCTATTCTGAGGTCTTCCTCTTGTGTTAAGAGCAATGGAAGACTTACTTGAAGAATTGTTCTTCTTGTTCATCACCTCCATGAGAAGCTGACTCTCAACATCTGCATAAATAAGAGTAGGATTTGAATTGCTCAAAGCTGTTCTAAAAATATCCCAACTCTCAGGAAGAGTGCAAAGCAAGAATGTTGCTTTAAACTCATCATCAATGTTGAATTTCTGATTTGCCAACTGCTTGATGAACTCATCAAGGTGCACACTCATAATTGTGCCGTCCATCCTAAGATCCATGAGCTTCTTGAGCCAATAAACCTTGCTTGCTGCACTTTGTTAAGCATACAAATCTTCCAACCTTTTCCACATATCCCATGCAATGTTCTCATTTTCAACATTAAATAGTGTTCTCATTTTCAACATTAAATAGAAGCACATCTGAAATAGAAAGCATGATTGTAGAACGTGGCAATTCATCAACACTTTCCCAATCATCATTTGATATATTTTCCGGCTTCACTCCCTTTTCCTTGATAGGACGGGCTTGATTCTTTTGAAGAAGCACATTATAGCACTGCTTTTGCCAAATGGCAAAATTGTGTGCTCCTTCCAACTTCTTGATGTTAAGAAGTGAACCACCTTCACTCCCACTTGAAGCCATATCTCATCAAATAAAAAACAGCAAAGGAAATTAAAAGAGCTTATAAAATACGTCCTCTACTGAAGAGAACTTGCAGCCAATATATATTCCAACCTTGAATGCAAAAAGAGTACCAAAACTGTAATTAATTTCCTGCACCAATATGACTCCAAAACTGAGTGAAATATGCCTGCAAAACTGAGTGTAACTCACTCAAAATTCTGTCCCAAATCGTGACAGAGATAGAGGCATCCAAAACTCAGAGAAACTGTCCCAAAATGACAGTAAAAACAGTCATAAATCTGCAGCAAACAATATTCTTGTTTTTCTCAACGCAAAGGCATCCAAGACACTATTCCAGTGTCACAAAAATTGCTGAGCACTTGTGCACCAAAAGCCCCGATTTCTGAGATCAAAAGTCAAACTTTGACTACCACAAATGTGCACAATCCAAGCATAAAGGAAATCAGTACCACTTTTGCAACAATGTCAATGCATCCAAGTGCTCCAAGCACTACTTCACAAATGCATAACCTCTGCCATCAAGCTCAAGGAATATTCTGAATTCTGTCCCAAACTGAAAATTTCTTGCTTCAATGTGCAAGAGCAAGCTTTCCAATGCATAAAATTGCAAAATCCCCAAATTTATGTGCCTTATCCACTACCACGTGTCACTTTCTGACAGGCTGAACCCTAAAAGTGATGATAACTCAGCACCACGAAGGCGAAATTCAACCAAACTTGGCAAACAGTGTCCCTTCAAGTAGGCGACCACTTTTATGATGTCAAATCAGCAGTAGAATGTGCGAAATCCACAGATCTGCAACTTGCCCTGTGGCTGGAAACTGAAAATCAGCAAGAACTTCACAACGGGCAGTCAAAATCCAACCAAACTTGGCAGGATTCCTCTACAGGTGTAGGCGACCTGATTTAGTGTAAAAAACTGGAGAAGAAACCCCAAAATGATAGACGAAATTCAGCTCCTGTGTGGCTGAAAACTGTCGCCCAGCATAAACAGCACCAGATCTGACCAAATGTGATCCAAATGAAGTTGCCCTGCTGTAGGAGGTGTAGCAATACCAAAAGCTCCAACTGGCAAGTGTTCTTGACCACTTTATCGCTGTATTTCGCTTGCTACAGCCCAAAAACCAGTCAAAAATGCTGAAAAACAGCAAGTACACTCACCCAAAAGATGTCTCCAGCTAGGAGCACGAGAATAGAAGTGATTCCCGCGATGAAACTCCACGAAACAGCTGGGGGCAGCGAGGGAGAGTGGCTGGACTGCGTGGGCAGCAAGAACAAGTGACTTCCTGCGATGGAAAGGTCACACAGTGTAAGGGGAGGCTAGGGAACGAGGAGAAGCTGGTGGTTAGGGAGGCTCTGATACCAATTGATGGGAGCAAGGAGCGGAAGCAAGAGGGAGATGGAGAAAGGTGAGAGAGCAAAAGAGAGAACACACGTTTTGTGGGAAGCAAAAGTCTTCGATGTGACTTCCCTTATTGCCTTTTAAACAAAGAATAGATAAGGTGATGACGTGGCATTATAAGTACCACTTATACAAGGGATAGCACATTATGACTTTATCCCCAACACATACTGTATCAAAGCCTCTCTCTGCCAGTCGTCGGGATGACTCTAGTGCCAATCTGAGTAATCTCCACAAAGGTAGGGCCCAAGGTCACGGCCTGGAAGAGGGCGTCCACTTGGAGAGGTGTCGTGGCGAATTCTGCCTATATGATTGGGGAACTGAAGGCTTACTCCGAATCATCCTAGATCCCATGATCACCTATAGCCTCTCAAATCCCTTCCAGTCAGTAGCTGAAAGGTCACTCCCCCAAAAAGATGCTACATACATGGCAGTCGATCTTACGAGAGTGTCAAAGAGCCAGCCCTTCGTCCGTGGATCCTGGAAATGCGCCCGGAAGCACTGTCTCTCTAATCGAGCCAAGGCACCCTTCCCATGTGTGAGTCATGCTCTGGCAACATGGGTCATTGTGAAGCCTGGTCCTGTGAATACTGCCCCTAGGTATGTGTAGGACTGCACTATCTCCACAGGCTCCCCTCGATAAGTGAAACTATGTCAACGTCGATGTTAATGAAGCACTACTTGGGATGTGTTGAAGATCATAACCTTGGTTTTCCCAGGATTGACTGTCAGGTCCCTCTCTCTGCAGAACATCTCCAAGGCCTCCAAGGGTTTCTGCAATCCCTCGACTGAGGACGAAATGAGGACTATGTCATCTACGTATAGTAGTATCTGTACCATTAGATCAGCCAATAGGGAGTCGTCGTCTCCTAGGCGATCAACAAAGGATGTGATCAATGTATAGCCCGAAGAGAATCGGTGAGAGGGGGCAAAGGCAACCCTACTTCACCCCTATGGTGCTCTCAACCCAATCTGATAGCCCCCCATGAGCGCGAACTCGACTCATATAGACTCATCACTCCCCAGATCATGGCCTTTGGGGATGCAACTCCTATAGTCACCTGATCAGGCGAGAGCGAGGGACTGTGTCGAAAGCCTTCTGAAAGTCCACGAAGCAAGTGTAAGCCTTTTGGCGCCTCGACTTCGCTTCCTCGATGCTGGCTCTCAAGGTAAAAATATGATTCAGTGTGCTGCTTGCCCAAGGGCTCGCTGTCCATGATCCTCTCTTTCTACCCTCTCTCGAACAATCATCTTCCCGTCCCTGTAAGCTGCCCACTTCCCTTCTTGCCTTGTTGGGCGGACCAAGGAGTCAAAAAGCAACCCTTTGGTCCGTGGATCTTGAAAGTGAGAGCGGAAGCATTGCCTCACTAGTCTAGCCAGTGAAGCATATCCTCTACTCAGGCATGCATGCATCGCAAGTCTCATAGTGAAGATGGGTTTGGAAAAGACGACCCCAAGATAGGTGTATGATGAAACACTACCTCAACAGGGGACCCATCAAATGCAAAATGCTCATCGCGTATGATAGCTCGAGATGTATTGAAGATCATAACCTTGGTTTTACCCAAGTTGACCTTCAAATCATCAGACTCACAAAAGAACTTTAGTGTGTCAAGGTGTTTCTGGAGTCTTTCTGCTGAGGAAGACAAGAGAGCCACGTCATTTGCGTAAAGCAATATCCGGATCAGCGTGCCCGCGAGAGAGCAACCTGCCCCACCCTGTGCCTGCATCACTGTCTCGAGCTCGTCGATGTAGAGGCCAAACAAGGTAGGTGATAATGGGCACCCTTGTTTGACCCCGATAGTGCTCATGATCTTGTCTGTCCATCCAGATCCTGTCCGGACTCTGCTTGAAACTCGCTTATAAAGTGCCATAACAGCCCAAATGATCTCCTCGTCATAACCCAAATCCTATAGGCGACGTATGAGGCGAGCTCTTGGAACAATGTCAAATGCCTTGCGGAAATCCACAAAGTAACAGTAAACCCTCTGCTACCGTGCCCTCGCCTCCTTAATGATACATCTGAGCGTGAGAATATGGTCCAGGGTCCCATGATCCCGTCTGAAACCAGCTTGTCCCGCTGCTTTGAGTCCTCGACACTCTGCAAATCTGTTGACCTCAGAATCAAGTACTGATGCATAATGTCCAATCATAATGGTCCTGTAGTTCTCCGGGTTCATGGGATCCCTTGCCTTGTGGATGGGTGAGATAGTGTTGACTATCCAGGTGCGTGGAAACCCAAAGCAGACAGCTTCAGTAAACGGCTTGGCTAAGATCGGGGCTAGGAGATTAATCCCATATGCAATGAACTTAGTGCATAGTCCCTCATGATCCTTCACTCGGCCATTATGAAGTTTCATTACAGCATCCTTTACCCTCCCCCTAGTGAAGAGGGTGCAAGATGTGGGGCGTGGCATATGTGATAGGTTAGGGGCTGGCTGATTTGGGATATCATAGAGCGTGCGTGCATAATTAGACCATACCTGAGTGTCAGTGAGTGGTGGGGGGGACCGTCCCTCTAGAAATTTCTGCCACCTTAGAGTTGTTGCTGAACAGAATGTTCAGTAGCTCCTCGTTCCGACGCACGAAGTCAAGTTTCTTCTTGCGTACTAGACGACGGTACTCGCGTAGCATCTCTGGTTTGCTCGGAAAGCTGTTTTTTGTTTCGAATCTGAGCTGACGACGTAAAGCCTTGCACTCATCATCGTACCAGCTATTACAGGGTACGGTCCTAGGTGGTGGTGGGTGGGTGGGTGGGTGGAGCCGGTGGTGTGGGGGAAGGCGTGGAGCGGCCTTGTGAAGTGAGCGAGTGACTAGAGCAGCACAATCCTCTAATAGGGGTATAAAGTCAATGTATGCGAGAAGTATGTACAGCGACGTGTGAGATGTTTATGCATTTGAGTCAGCTCCAGGATACAACGAGGTGGAGGAGGAGGAGCTAGCTAATATGCGGGCAGTCTCGATTTTCGAGAGGACACAAAGAGTGACTAGAACACACTCTATTGAAGTCCGGCCTATCACAGCTTTCCTCAGAGGAGACCGGCCGAGACAAGGGGTCACATTGAACATGACCTCACACTCCTACAACAAGAGCATAGGAGGATGGGAATGGTGTGAGCCTTTATGAGACTTCCATAGGATCATAGACTTTTAGCAGTTGGCCACCTCAGAGGGAGTGCACTTAGGATACAGCAGATACAGGCAGCCATTCCGCCAGAGTGGATTGACACAGATGACATGCCGATCACAAATTCCACTTGGTGGGGAGTATTTTCAAAGACAGGCATTCCGTTACTGATTATTGTACTGCAGGATACACACGAGGATACCCTTGTCTTTGATGTTTAGTCGGGAGGCAGACTTATCAGGTCTTCTGATGATATTCTTTTGGAGGTTGCATTTCAGCCTGTCAGGATTGCAGGTTTCATGGAGTGGGGCACGGACTCACAGTGGTATCTTGACCCCGATCCTATTCTCCTTGTGTTGGGGTCTTGGAGACTCTGGTTGTATGGTGGTTCCCCTATTAGGTTCTTGCAGTGGGACCCAAGGGAATGGGAATGGATTGATGAGGGGCATCGAGAGAAAGTTATGGCAGCAAGGATGTATGGCAGTCCATGCTAGGGGCCCCATTACAGCTAGATGCTGCATTCCAGGTCATTACGTATGTGTACCGAGTCAGGGAGTATGGGGATTACACATCCGGACGTAACACGATACCATGGCTAGCACTGTCCTCTTCTATGGCACTTGCAGAAGGGGGAGACCAGAGGTGTTGATATGCACGCACAGAGAGATGGTTTGCACGACTAGGGCTCCACATGGACAGACTACCTCCTTTCCAGTACAGCATGGATGCTCCTTTCTCACCCCTCCTATCACACGAGGTCAACTGGGTTATCCAGGATGATCTACTACAACTACACACACTCCGGACTTCGTTGGGCCCGAGTGATCTTCCAATGAAGCTAGGCTTCTACAAATATCACTTCTTACATATCACAGCGGAGGTTTCATTGATCCACCAAGATACATGCAGATTCACCTACCCCATTCGCTAAGGATCTCTCTTGGGCAGTTCCGGATCTCTTCTCACAGACTTCGTATCGAGAGCGACAAAGCAGAGCAATTACCTAGGGAGAGGCGCATATGCACACTATGTGACATACAGGAGGTTGAGACAAAGGAGCAATTCATATTCAGATGTCATGTTTACTATGAGATCCAAGGGCGTTTCTACTGCCTCTTCAGAGACAGATATGGGGTTTTGGCCCGTTTCCTCTCCTACCCAGACCAGCGATGTTTGGCTCGTTTCATTCATGAGGTGCTTAGACACCGAGATAAGATACTCCGAGCACGGAGACAGGAGCAAACCTCTCCCCCAACTGATACCTCTCAAAGCTCTATCACGGAGTTCCTTTCAGCCAAATAACATAGACCCCCCCAAGGCGAGACCTCGACGAGACCGTGATCCAGAGCCTGTGACCCGACAACTCAAACAGAGGGTTGACTCACAGATCACACTTGGGGACATCCCCTCCTTGTTTAGGGTCAGAGCCCAATCGATGGGAGTCATAGTGGCCGCACAGCTATGACTAGGAGACGTACCAGGACTGCACACTTGAGGGGGCGTCAACGCTCTATTGCTGACCTCATGCCTCCACTTCCACAGCCTCATCCATCCTGATGTCCTGCTGCTGATGATGATGATGATGATGGTTATAATGATGTCGACAATGATGCTGAGATTGATTGATTGATATATACAGTCGAGATATGACTATGTTGTACTTAGGATTTAGTCTTGGAAAACTGAAAGGAAAGCATGGAGTGAACACAAACTGAGAATTCTTGCTTATGGAATGAAGAAAGGTGAGGTCCTTAAGTAGGCACCTCTTACATGATCATTGACATCACTGATGACCTCTGAGCTCCACAATCATCTCCTCAATCTGCTCCTAGATTCTCTCATTCATCCTATGTGGCTTCTACCACCACCTAACAGTACTTATGGGCACCTAACTGTGCCTCTAGCACACACACATAGAAACCAAGGTGTGCCTGGGGCATACACCTTGAGATATCCCATCATACCCCCCCTCAAGGGAATGCCTCAGGCTATGTCAAGGATACATCTAGTCTCATAGTTTCTCATGCCATCTCATGGTGGTCAAGGATAAATCTATGGCTAGGTTCTCATGCTAGCAAGGGGTTCCCAAGGGTGTGAAGTAAACAAAGGGATACATAAGACCTTCCAATGGTTATCTCCCCTGCATGTACATGCACACAATGTGTGCAGGAGGTACCATGGAGCAAAGACACATACACATGGCCTACATCATATGGTGACCAGAGGTATTTACAAAACACACAATAGTTTATTTCATTCATTTTGGAGGACTATCCAGGCTGAGTACCTTGACTCAACAAAAAGAGAGATCTGGAGCATGGGCTTTTTTGGAGTTTGTGAAACTTCCAAGCCGCAAAAAGAAGAGGGATACTTGGATTGCAAGCAAACCCTGAAGACTTGCAAAAGCTCTGATGTTTTGAGATCAAATCATTTTGAGAAACTAAGGAAGAGGCATAAGGTTTGGCAAACGAGTTCACTTCTCTCAAAAGACATTCTAAGTTAAAAATTTTGCAAAAAAAAACAAAGTTATTGGAACATTTGTCCATATAAGATATGACGAATTTCCTATGGAACTTTCGAAGAAGAGTTTCAGCTTCTTTAGAAAGATGGTTACTTTGCTTTAAGCAATTAACTGAAGGGGCTTTTCTAGTTTCAAAGCAACTTTCTTCAAAATCTTCCCTTTCCATTATGATAAGATATTTTGAACTTAAACTTTCTTCTATTTACAAAGCAAACTTTGAAACTCCCTTATCAATAGCTTTTAAAAGGCAAGATTCTTTTGAAGAGTACGATCGAAATTTTGTGCCTTTCATGAAAAAGTCTCTGAAGTTAAAGAAAGAAAAATTGATGTATCAGTTGTGACTACATGTCCTAAATCACCATCAATAAAGCCTTGGAATCTCTTCCTTTTACAAGAACAAGGTTCTCTAAAGATGGAAGATTGGAATGCTCTGAAAGCCTTTTACCTATCTCTCCAGAGTTAAAAACCTTTGTCGTAAAGTTTTTAAATACTTCCAAGCTACTACTAGATGCTTCCAAATTCTTTCACATAATGAGGGAGAGAATCCATTACTTCAAGAGACTTCAAAATTGAGCTCAAGTCTACCTTGTCAAGAGAAGGAGAAGTAAAATAGAAATCAAGAGTTCCTTATGTAGATAGAGTTCTTTGCTTTGAAAGAAAGCTTTTAGTTTTAAGAAGCGATTCAATGAAGTTTTAAGTTGTATATAATGAAGTTTTAAGTTGTCTCAATCCTGCAACTACCCTAATTATACCAAGAGAATGTCATGTCTATTACCCTAGGTTAACCTAACCTCCATAACACACGTTAGGTCCAGACGTGGACTCAACATTCTCCCCCCTTATTTAGAGAAGTAAACTCTCGGAATTAGCACCAAAGAGAATTAATGCTTTCTCAAGTACTATCCTCTTTCGAGCAATTTTTCCACTTAACCTTCAGCTCTAGACACCTGTTCGTAAGCTATCACTCCCTCTAAACCATAAGACGTTCCAATTCATGGGAGACAGAAGTGATTAGATCCTTGAGTCACATAATTCATCCTCACACACTAAATCTCTAGCATCCTAACTTTTTCGGACTACTACCATGAGATATTGGGTGTAGCCGAACACCATCCTGTAAACATAACTTGTAAGCCACATCATTGAGCTTTTAAGGATTGAGAGAGGACCAGAAAAGTGTAAAGATATTTTATAGACTTGACCAGTTCACCTTACTTGCGAATCTTATGTACCAATACCTTTTGAAAACAACCACTAACACTATTGCATACGAAGTGGGTAACATTGCGCAAAAACCAGAAACAAATGAAATATTCCCTTGTTTTGGTTGAAAATTGAGAGTTTTTTAATAACTTTTCCAAAAAGCACTACACGGTATCACTATGAAAAAACATGTATATAAAAAGAGGTCCAAATTTGAACAAATTCTTATTATAGATTTTTAAAAATGCATGAGTTTGATCATTCTTCAAATTATGCACATGACTTTCTTATAACCACAATTCTTGAATCTTTTAGCAATTCTCTAGCATAGTGTAACTTTAAATATAACGTAATTTTGCTACTTTAACAAAACACAAACATTTAATAGGATTTGCTCCATCCTAGTTGGGTATTCTGAGGAGGCACCACTCCCAAGAATCCCCAAGTGAGTTGAAGTTCACATCTATATAGGCATAGGGGAGGATTACCAAAAAGCAAGTGACAAAAAGCGAGTGAGCCAAAAAAAGCAAGCGATACAAAACAATAAAAGATTAATAAATCCCCTATTTGAATAGCCAAGAACTGTATTTTATTTCAAAAGTCCATATGTTTCCTCAATGCTAGAAGGTTAAATATGCATATCACTTTAAAGCCACTAACATTAATTTCATATCCCCCATAAGAGAGTTGGTATGTTTCAAAAGACAAACCTACTACAATCAAGTTCTCTCTTTTAACCATAGGAATTGAGATCATCAATGCAACCTTCCACACAAGCGGGGCATCCCTTGAATGGATTAGGGTACATTCCATGCACATGTAAATGCTTAGCTTTTTTAACTCTATTCACTCTTGGAACAAAGCCCATGTTTCTTTGTTATCGCATCTCTTAGGCCAAAACAAGGACACTCCCTGTTTTGGCCCAAAAGATGACATTTCCACATCCTTGTATCTTTGCAAGTTGTCAAGATTTGGTTGTTTTGGCCCAAAAGATGAGTTTTTGACATCTCTGCAGCTTTTAATTGTCAAATCCAAATGACATAATGTTACATATCAAATCAAATAACAAGGCATGATTTAGATGAATATCATGCCTTTTTGCACCACCTAAAAAAGTTGTGAGAATCAGAATATGAATTTTATGAATTTTTGGATTTGTTGCACCAAATTTAAAGCAAGGTTTCCCAGAATAGGAGACAAGAGGACATTGTCTATTTTGGCCAAAAAAATAGCCAATATACCTAGATGAATCCAGGACGTTCCCAAACTCATCCTCTAAAAACACTTTTTCTCGCTCGCCCTATCGACTACTTGGGCATGGGGTGTCCTAGTTGTCTCAACCCTAAAACTACTCTAACTATACCAAGAGTAAGTCGTGTCCTGATTGTTCCAAGTTTAGGTTACATTACCAAGTTAACCTAGCCTCCATAACCTTATGTCCAGACAGAACATAACATTCTCCCCCCCTTATTCAGAGAAGGACTAAAATGTGAACTCTGGGAATTAGCGCCGAAGAGAATGAATACTTTCTTTTCACTCGACCTTCATCTCTAGAACCCTATTCCCATTATCCAAAACACACTCCAATTTATGGGGCAAATAAATGGTTAGATCCTTAAATCGTACAAATTCCTCCTCAAAAACCAAATTGTCTCCAGCACCCAACTTCTCTTTTAGTTTATCAACATGAAAGAGTTGTTCTATCCACACGCCATCAAGTAAACGAAACTTGTAGGCCACATCATTGAACCTTTTCAAGGATCAATGAAGATATTTTATAGACCTAACCAGTTCACATAATTTGAAAATCTTTAGGGGTCTTCAAGTAACCCTCTAGCCCTCCAAAGAACTTGAGGTGGCCACTTCTCATTTGCATAAAACTGCCTCTATCTTGAGTGCATTAAGAACTCGAGATGACCGCTTCTGATCAGCATATACTGCACTCTAACCTGAGCGCTTGTTATGCCTTCCTTTGCAAACTACAACATATCAAGTTGCTGTTGCAACCAATCAGTAGCAATGCCAACCTTGACATTTGGCAAGCCAACTACTCATGCAGCTTTAGGTTAGTATCGATACATCAGCATGAATGGCTGATTTGGGGGGCTAAGCATTTAGCCCTATTGTGAGAAAACTCCAATAAAAGAAGATATTGTTCCTAATCAAATTGCCTACAGGAGACATAAGCTCTCACCATATCTTCCAAAGTCTAATTATCCCATAGTAACTCACTACTATAATAAATGTTTTCAACTCCTCCATAAATCTCTACAAAGCCGATCGATGAGATCGTCCATCCTCGATAAAGGATATTTATAAACGTATACCTAGTTGAATCCAGGAACATTCCCAAACTTATCCTCTATACACAACATAGTGCAGTTTCAATCTCATCATAGTCACTGAAGGATATTTATATACGTATACCTAGTTGAATCCAAGAACATTCCCAAACTCATCCTCTATACACAACATAGTGCAATTTCAATCTCATGATAGTCACTCATTAGGTTGAAAACCATAAACTCCATCACACATAGCAGGACTAGCTACTATGACATCCCACTGACGTCATCAGCACCCAATAGTGGGTGTAGACCATAGTATAAAAATTTGCTCTCACACATACAAATCCACACACCCACACATACTTGAGCATCCATTTATACAAAGTCTTCATACTGAATTTCTGTCGGCACTCTGGAGGTGAAGGGCAGACTCAGCCATGACGAAAGCTAGCACTAAAGGAGAACCTTTGTAGTTAGTCTACACATAAGGGCGGCATAGATGTATCTTCCTTCTTAACCAGAAGCACTAGTACACCCAAGGTGACTTACTAAGTCACATTGACCAAGATGGAGGACAAGTTCAATCATATGGTTAGTGTTCCTCTTAGTAGGGAGACCATAGGAAAGTTCCTTTGGAAACACGTCAGGTGTTTTCTTATTGTATCTTGTTTTTTCAAACTGATAGACCCTTTAAGTCTTTCAAAGACTTTATTCAACGCTCTTTCTTTCTCACATAATTTCTCAGATTAGTTGAGTCTAGGGTGAATCATCATTCCAAGTGCTCCAACAAATCAAGTCAATCACCTCAATGATTGATTCTTATCATAATGATATAAAGCATTGGATCATCCATATACACGCTGCCCATCAAATATTGAAGCATGAATAATGCATATGTGGGCTCAATAATGCATGATTGGCTCATGCCAAGAGTGTGCCAATAGTGCCAAGATTGTGCCAAGCTTGTGTTGGCAGAACAGGACCGAATGCGGATATTTGCTAGCATATGCTTGGTAATCGAATCTCAAAAACAATACAAAATTATAAGGGATGAGTTGGCAACCTTTTAGGATGTGTCATCCTCCACATGTCAAAGTGCTCGCGAGCCATGTCAAGACCTTATCTACTAGTGGGAGATAGAAGCACCCATATTGGCTTACGATAAAGGGAAGAGGTCCCTTTCAACTATGTAAGGGCCCGCAAGTCCCTCATATCCCCTATTTTCTATCATTCTTCCACATTCCCGGTCCTCCTATTGCTCCTACCTTGTAATCCTCATAAGAAACACCGCCTCTTCTTCCACCACTCTCCTCTTCACCCTCATCTCTTGGTCCTATTAGCCTCCTCCTTCCTACTTCTTAGCCATTCTACTCATGTTGTGACCATGATTTGATTCCCAAGGGTGATAAGGTCGTGACACTCGTGTAAATAATTCAGCTCACTTGTATGTATGATGCTTGGTTGCTAATACAAGTACTTGAGTCAATTCTCTCCATACGGACTTATTGTCCTCTGTCATTGGGATATTAATTTATCCTACTTCCACCTTGTTTTATTCTATGTACATATGCTTTTCGGTTAAGAATCAAGAAAGAGATTGCTGTGCTACAGGTATAAGGTGCATGTTGTGGATTCAAACAATTGTGAAAGCATGGAAATTCGAGCTCTCCTAATTTTGGTGCAATGAGCATGGATCTTTCTGTTAAGCCTTCAAACATGTCATGTTGGAAATTTTAACCCTTCCCTTCTTCCTCCCTATACCACTTCTCTTCAAGCTATTTATCACTTTGGCTTCCTCTATATTCCCTCCTATCTCCTATTCCCACCATCCAGGCTCCTTCTGACACGTCCCAGCACTCCTGAAACCTCTAATCTGTAAGCAAACACAAGAACACACACACAACGTGAGAAACTGAGCAAGCTGCTCACCACCCAACCATGACATCTACGGGATGTGATCCCGAATCAAGGGATGTCCCCTCCGAGCCACGAGCTCAGCTATTGGCACGAACTCCCAACCAGATCCAAACCAGCCTAGTGTCCCATACCACCAGGTGGCGCTGTGAAGCCTGGGATCTGCTACTGGGCCTTGGGCTACGCTATGATGCAGGCGCGCGTCCGCGACTCAATCCAAGATCAGACCTAGCACCTGGGAACGAAACTTGCTCCCATCGGCTCCCTGAGAACTAAACCCCTGGGCCCCTTATATAGACTCGGGCCCCAAGCGCCAAAAATAGCGAAGACCTCTAACTGGTTCGTACCCTTGCCACTCAACTCGAGAATCAAGCCTGCCTAGCTCTAAGCCTCCCCAGGCTACCTGAGCTAGTCTTGTGTACCTAGTACACGTCATATACTAATCCGTGCACATGTCCCAGCACTCCTGAAACCTGTGTTCTGTAAGCAAACACAAGAACACACACACAACGTGAGAAACTGAGCAGGCTGCTCACAACCCAGCCATGACATCTACGGGATGTGATCCCCAATCAAGAGATGTCCCCTCCGAGCCACGAGCTGAGCTACTGGCACAAACTCCCAACCAGATCCAAACCAACCTGGTGTCCCATACCACCAGGTGGCGCTGTGAAGCCTGGGATCTGCTACTAGGCCTTGGGCTACGCTATGATGCAGGCGCGCGTCCACGACTCAATCCAGGATCAGACCTAGCACCTGGGAATGAAACTTGCTCCCATCAGCTCCCTGAGAACTGAACCGCTGGGCCCCTTATATAGACTCGGGCCCCAAGCACCAAAAATAGCGAAGACCTCTAATTGGTTCGTACCCTTGTCACTCAACCCGAGAATCAAGCCTGCCTAGCTCTAAGCCTCCCCAGGCTACCTGAGCTAGTCTTGTGTACCTAGTACACGTCAGATACTAATCCGTGCACATGACATACTTCCCCTCCTCTAAGAACTCACTCCTGAGTTCGCTAAGAAACTCGGAAATGTTCTTTGGAGGTTTTGTAATGTCTCCCATGTTGCATCCTCCTCAACACGATCCTTCCACTTGATCTTGTATTCCGTGATAGATCGATTACGAATCTGTCTGTCACGAAATTCAAGAATACACTCAGGTTCGTGTGGAATAAAAGTCAAATATGTAACTTTTATTATCTCTTGAGGAGAAACAAGTTGATCATCCGCACCCAAGACTTCTTTCAGTCTACTGACATGAAAGACTGGATGTACTTTAACATCAGGAGGCAATTCTAGTCGATATGCAACTCGTCCAATTCTTTTAATGACCTTGAACGGACCACAGTATTTGGGGGATAATTTCGGAACCAAACCAGTATACTTAGGCTCTTGGATTCCTTGGGAATTCGCAAATATACCATCGTTCCTTCAGAGAACTCTCTAGGTGAACGATGTCTATTAGCATAAAATATGTCCCGATCTTGGGCACTTCTAATAGACTCCTTGGCAAACTGCAACATTTCCTGCATGTCTTGCAAGAAGGTCTTTGCAGCATCATTTTGAATTCCTTTTAACCCAACCATAACTGGTGACTTAGGTTGAAACCCGTACATAAGCATAAAAGGATTGTAACCAGTACTAGAATGCTTTGCACTGTTATAAGCAAATTCTATCATAGGTAGGTAATCTTCCCATGAAGACTGTCTCTTAGATACATATGCCCGAAGCATATCTTCAACCAATTGGTTAACCTTCTCTGTACTGCCATCGGATTGTACATGATCTAAGGAACTCATAACTTAGAGTAGTTTCTAACTTCTCAAAAACAAGTGTCCAAAAGTTACTTGTAAACTTTGAGTCCCTGTCACTGACTATGTCAGAGGGTAAACCATACAGCTTAAACAAGTGGTCCACAAACTCGTGAGCCAGCTGAACAGCTGAAATAGTTATTCTAGTAGGTAAGAATCTAGCCATTTTTGTCAGACGGTCGACTATGACCCAAATGGAGTCATGACCCTTGCGCGTTCGAGGCAAACCAATAATAAAATCCATGAAAATACTTTCCCATTTATTACCTGGAATCTGTAATGGCTGTAATAAACCCGCGCTTCTAAGGCGTTCTACCTCAGTAACTTGACAAATCCGGCAACCTACTACATAGTTCTCAATAAATGCACGCATCTTAGGCCAATAAAAGGTATGCTTCACAAGAGACAGAGTCTGATGTATACTCGGATGTCCAGCACTAGGAGCATCACGATACTCCCAGAGAATCTTGGAGCTAAGTTCCAGAACATCTGGCACACAAATCTTTCCATTCCGGAACAGCAAGCCGTTCCTAATCATCCACTGACCTCCCGCTGCCTGTACAGTAGGTGGCACAATCCCTGAGTCCTGGTCAACCATGGAGCTCCCATCCTAGACTCTCTGCCAATAAGAACTAAAATGACTATCAGTTGCGTAAACCTCTCTCAAGGATTGAAATAGGTCTGAGGATATTTCCGTAAATGACATAGCATTTACAAACTTGACTCGACTTAAGGCATCCGCCACACTGTTCAAAACCCTTTCGATAACGTATTTCAAAATCAAAATCTTGCATTAATTCTGCCCATCTAGCTTTCCGTCCCCTCAATTCAGACCCATCACACACATACTTAATTGACTGATGATCAGTCAATACAAGAAACTTCGAACCATACAAGTAGTGTCTCCAAACCTTAAGGGCATACACTATAGCATAAAGTTCCTTTTCTAGTGTGGGCCAACGATATTAGGTGTCGTCTAGCTTCTTACTCTCGAAAGCTACAGGTCTGCCCTCTTGGAATAGAGCTGCCCCAATCGCAAAATCACTCGCATCGGCCTCTAAAACATAAGGCCGGGTAGGATCGGGTAATGCAAGAACGGGTGCTTCCTTGATAGAAAACTTCAAGGTTTCAAAAGCCTTGTTCAATGCATCATTCCAAGAGATCGGCTGGCTAGACCTGCGTCCACGACCTTTCAATATGTTTGTCAGGGGTGCCGTGATATGTTAATAATCATGGACAGACTTCCGTAGAAATACCGTAAATCCTAGGAAAGAACGATGTTGTTTCACAGTCTGAGGGATAGGCCATTCTAAAACCTTCTGGATACGATCCATATCAATGCTAATACCTTCAGAAGAAATCTTGTGTCCTAAGTAAATGATCTCCTTCATAAAGAAGTCACATTTACTCATCTTGGCATAGAGCTTATGCTGTCTTACAATAACTAAGACAATCCGGAGGTGTCCTATGTGATCCTCAAGCGTTCGGCTATATACCAAGATGTCATCTAAGAACACTACAACAAATTTGCCCAGAAAATCTCGGAATAAATCGTTCATCATTTGCTGCAAGGTGGCAGTAGCATTGGTCAAACAAAAAGATAATACAAGAAACTCGTAGTGGCCATACCTAGTTCGGAATGCGGTTCTATCTATGTGTTTAGCATAGATACGGATTTGGTGATAACCCGTTCGCAAATCAATCTTAGTGAAATACTTCACTCCGGCCAAACGGTCTATCAGATCATCGGAACGAGGTAGAGGGTATTGATTCTTAATTGTCACTTTATTCAATCGTTTATAATCTATACACATTCTCCATGTAGAATCTTTCTTCTTCCTTAAGAGGACAGGTGCTCCCCAAGGTGATTTACTTGGGCGAATATAGCCCATATTCAGGTAATCCTGTAGCTGTGAAGCTAGCTCATCCTCCTCAAGCTGGCTCATCCTATAAGGTGGTACACTAATAGGTTGAGCGCCAGGTACTAAATCTATGCGATGATCTACTGCCCGTTCTGGAGATAAACCTTCCAGCAGTTGAGCAGGGAATACATCCTTGAAACCATCTAACAACATTCTCAATTCACGGTGTGTGGTTCAAACACACTTAAATCATTCTTGTTATTTACAGAGACAACAAATGAAGAAAGTGGAATCAAAACACACTGATAGACATCATAATGAGAAGTGTTTAATATATTCCAAAGCTGCATCGCAGATACAATAGGTCCCTGAGAAGAGGGAATATTAACACACTGAATACAAAATTGGGTGTTCTTATCCACAAAAGAAAGGGTATGCTACGTCCATCCAATCCGAATATTGTGGGTTTTAAACCACTCTATTCCGATTGACAAGTCCACATGCTCCAAGTGCATAACATAGCATGTAAGAGCCCCTGTGTATTCTTGAATCCGGATAGGAAGCGCTTCAATCTTGCGATCCCAAAAATCTTCCCAGCTGGAAGCCTCATAGGTGTGATCGCTAGGTATCCTGGACAGCCCCATCTTCTGCACAAATTTGTAATTAACAAAGTTGTGAGAGCTGCCCAGGTCAAAGAGAATGTGAACTCTTTGGTCCCTAACTTCTCCATAAACTCGGAAAAGATCATGGGAACCAAATAACGAAGTATTAAAAGTGCAATTACAAGAAAGTGGGCAGGTAGTGACATTTACAGAAATACCTGTCATCGAAACTTGGTTCGCTCCCTTGGCTTTGGTACCCGGACCCGCCTAGAGCTTCGGTTCCAGCGCTTGCTTTTGATTCTTGCGCTTTGGACACTCATTCTTAGTGTGGCCCCGCTCCTCGCAGAAGAAGCAACGTCCTTCCTTCTTAAGCTTCAAGGTACGAAGGAAACGGGCTCGACCATTCTTCGCCTGAGTCAAGTGTTTCTTGGAGGCGTTGTCTATAGATTTCGTCTCCCCGGTACCAGTGGTAGACTGGAAGAACTTCCGTTTGTTCTTCCCACTCGTTTCGGAAACTGTGGTTCCCTTTGCACTGGCCATGGTATCATCATAAATACGCGCGTAATTTATGACCTCTTGCAACGTGGTACATTTGTTGTTCTTGATCTGCAACTTGTACGAGTCTGGCAAACCATCCACAAAGAAACCAAACAAGGTCACTGGATCCATCTTTGTGGCTCTGGTCTGCAGATCCCGAAACCTTTGAAGATAAACCTCAAAAGTCAAGTTCAGCTTGGACATATCGAGGGCTTTAAGCTTGCCTACGATATCATAGTCGTCCTCCTTCTTCAGAAACTCCTTCCTAAAGACCCCTTCGAAATCTATCCATGTTACAGGCTTAGGTTGGAGTTCCTTCCACCATAACAAAGCCTTTCCTGACATGAAGCCGGCTCCAAGCTGTATTTTCTTATCATCTGGATACGGGTGGAACTGGAAGTGTACTTGCCACTTGTGCAACCAAGTGTCAACAACCTCCTTGGTTCGAGACTTCTGATCTCCGGGAAAAGGATATGGAGTTATGTTCGGACCTAACACTGAAGCCATGGCATCCACATGCGTGGGCGCCTGAACAGTGCTAGTCAGAAGTGTGAGGGTAGTCTGAATCCCTTGGAGGTGCTGCGTCAACCCCATTTGATTCGCATTAACTTGCTCAAACTTTCCATCAAGAGCAGTGGTGAATTCACTAAAGGCTTTCTTCGTAATCAAATCGTCGTAGAGACCCTGGTCTTCCTCTGCAGGGTGGTCCAAATCCTGATCTCCCATGGCAAACTCAGGATTTACAGAAGCCATGTCTGAAATCTGATCTGAAAAGAGTAGCGAACTGAGAGAAGTGACTGGGGGAATCGAAGCTGGAAGGAGAGTGGAGCAGAGAAAAAAAACCGTCCCAAGAGGACGTGACGAAAGAAGAGAAGCTGGCCGAGAAGAAGGGGTACTAAGCTGTCAATCAGCTCGCGTAGGTGAACCCGGAGACTCCCCTGCTGGTTCCGCTGCAGGCTGCACTGTACGGAAATCTGCTGAGGCTGTACTGTACGGAAATCTGCTGCAGCTGTAGCCGTACCTAGGTGACGAAAATCTGGTAGAGGTGTGGAGAGGTCTTCTTGCGCACTCTAGCATAGGCTGTGGCTGAGCTTGGGATCTCGCCAGGCTATAAAGGAGACGGTGCAGCTAATCTAGGAAGCTATGCTTTCTAGAAAAGCCCACCCTCCCAAACTTGGAGGGTTGATGCTTTTTTTAGCATGCACACCCTCCTAACCTTGGAGGGTTGATGCTTTTCTCGCCCCACCCTCCCAACTTGGAGGGTGGTGCTTTTTTCGCACATCAGCCTCCCCGAACAGCCTGGCCGCACCCTGCTCCAGCCTCTGGCGCACCCCCCTGCCTGGCCGAATCGCTCCAGCCCATGGCGCACCTACCTGCCTGGCCGAATCGCTCCAGCCTCTTCCTGCGTCACCTAACCTACTGCACAGCCTTGACCACTCGGAATTCCCTAGGGTTCCTGTCATCCCTTCGTCTACCCAACAGCCCCTCTCACGCCTCTCCTCCAATTCCTCTCCACTCTCTCCTAGCTACACCTCACACCCTCTCTTACTTAAACCCTTCAGTAATCTCGAATCCCTCACTCTCTTCTTCCTACCTTTTCCCTAAAGTCTGACCACTTCCCATAACTGATGAACCAAACAAGAACTTGCAACACAAATTTCGAAATTAGGGCATACCTAGAGGAACAAATCGTCCAGAATTCTTGGAACATAAGTTCCTACCTCAGGAGTTGGCTCTGATACCAACTGACACGTCCCAGCACTCCTAAAACCTCTGATCTGTAAGCAAACACAAGAACACACACACAACGTGAGAAACTAAGCAAGCTGCTCACAACCCAACCATGACATCTACGGGATGTGATCCCGAATCAGGAGATGTCCCCTCCGAGCCACGAGCTGAGCTACTGGCACGAACTCCCAACCAGATCCAAACCAGCCTGGTGTCCCATACCACCAGGTGGCGCTGTGAAGCCTGGGATCTGCTACTGGGCCTTGGGCTACGCTATGATGCAGGCGCGCGTCCGTGACTCAATCCAGGATTAGACCTAGCACCTGGGAACGAAACTTGCTCCCATCGGCTCCCTGAGAACTGAACCCCTGGGCCCCTTATATAGACTCAGGCCCCAAGCGCCAAAAATAGCGAAGACCTCTAACTGGTTTGTACCCTTGCCACTCAACCCAAGAATCAAGCCTGCCTAGCTCTAAGCCTTCCCAGGCTACCTGAGCTAGTCTTGTGTACCTAATACACGTCCGATACTAATCCGTGCACATGACACCTTCCCATCATCTTACCTCGGCCTCTCCCTCGTCAACTCGCGTTCATAGTCATCCCCACCCTTTTCTACATGTACCTCGTTGTGTCGATCTCCCCATCTAACTATCGCCCTCACTCCCCTACTCGTTGGCGTGCCTTGCCTCTCCATAGCCATCCATTCCCTCTCCTCACCCCGCATATCATGCTGTCCTCACAACCACTCTACAGTCCCCCTCACCTTGCTCCACCTTCCCCTCCTCTCTCCTCACCGCCACCCTGCAACCTCCCCTCGTCTCTCCTAGTCGCCACCCCCCCATCTCCTCTCTACCTCCCCTCCTCCTTCCCTCACACCTGCTCATCACCCCCTCCCCCTCACCTCGGTCCACCTCCCCTATCCCCTACTATTACCCTCACGGCTGCTCACCCAACCCCTCTCCCTACTCAGCACCTTCCTACCCCTCCCATTCTCTCAATCCCCTTCACGGCCACCCCCTAACACTCTATTCACTCCTCAAACCTCCTCAGCTGCTTGCAACCGCAAGCCCCCTCCCCTTGTCTCTCCCTATTGCCAGCTTCTCACCTAACCCTTCCTCAAATCAACCCCCTCAAACCACCCCTCAACTACTTTGATCACATCCCCTACTGTACGACTCTCCAACACATCTCGCAGTTGCCCCATTAGATATTCTTGAACAAGATGTTCTTGTATCTCCCTAAAGAGAATGCATATTTGACCTTGTGTCTTTGCAAAAATCTTCCTGCATACTACACGTTGTACTTTTGCATTCTTGCATGCTGATCCCACATCACTAGAATTCAAACTTCCCCTTCACACACAAAGGGTGTGCATGCAGGCACAGGAAAGAGAGAAAGGGAGAAGGGGGGCGACATATTAATATCCAGAGGGGCCTAATGAAACCTAAAGGGAAGTGTCGTATTGGAAAGACCTCAACCTACTTGGTGAACTGTGAAATGAGTGCAGATTCATGCTATAAGATATATACGAGAGAGAGAGAGAGCTACATTAAACTTCCAACTTCGAGCCATATGCTTGATAAAGAAAAGAGTGATTCCAATAACAAAAATCAACACAAATGATTCTGAAAAGGCACATCAGAACCACGCTTTCCTTCAATCCACCATAAGCATGGGTTTGAATGGACACCTGAAAAGTTTGATCGAACGTCTTAAGAATTTGATTTAACGATTTGATCGTTAGATGATTCCATCATCCAATTGAAGCACGACACCGTTATCACCGACACCCCTCAACTGCGTAATAATGAACAACAATCAAGTTTCAAATTTAAAAGGCGATCACATATCTATATCTGGTTGGTACACAGGCAGGACAAACGTGCGTGACATCATCTGGCAACCGCTGAAGCCAGAAGGCAAGGGAAATTAAATTTATCTTCAGGATCGAGTGGGAAAGCAATCATACCTGGATATTTGAATGTACTGGCTATATACGGATCAAACAAGATTTGTGGCAAACAGCTGAGAAACGGTTGCACAAATTCCTAATCCGATTGTAGCGAAAAATCTAATACTTAGCTCAGCTTCAGCAAACTATGGAATTGAATCCAAGAGTTCAGACACCACATCTTCTTGTGGCAAGAGTATACAGATGCTTACCTATTGCGGTTGATGTCGGAGTGAGGAACCGACTCTCCCAGCAAAACCCTAGCGACGAAACGTCGGGGATTCACTCGGCATTGGTGGATCGACGAACACCACTCGGAACGTTCGGTCTTATATAGGTTACCAAAAAGCGGCGCCTATTCAAACAAGGTGAATGTCTTTACGGTAGGCAGCCTAGAGACATGTTTTGGTTTTGAGATCCCTCCTTGAACCACGTGTCAAGGTCTTAGGTGTTTATCTTAAAAATCGAATGATCGAATGGTCTAAGTTGTGCATTATTTTTTACTATGATGGCTTTTCTCTTCGCTTTATTGAGGAGAAAGCTGAAAGATCTCATCATCGGCTTGCAGGCACTCCCTTATAAAACGGCATCTGGAGAAATCAAAACAGTTTCCTACTTTTAATCAAACCTCGCTGCGTAAGAATGTAGGGAAGAGAAGAACTTGGAAGAAACGGGAAAGAGGGAAATGTACTACAAGTCAGGGTCGTATTCGAGGCTGTTGCAGGAGATGTGGTGAGCATTGTGGTTGTGCTTCCACCAACTAATGTTGATCCCGAAGGCACAGTTGCTGACGTAGAGCTCGATTCATTTAACGACGTGCGGCTTTCCCAACAGCAAGAGTGGCCAGCGTCATGCACGATCCATCCACCTTGCGACCAGACACAGGAGGTGGACATCGAAGCTATCGAAGAGGATGACATCAACGATGCAAAGGAGAGGAAAACGGCCATGGCGAAGGCGATGCGGAGGTAGATGGAGAGGTTCTTTTGGAAGAGGCCAGAGGAACGGAGATCAGAGAGGGTGCGACGATAAGGCAAGCTTGGTTGAGGTTATGGGAGGGAGCTTGTTCTTCGCCATAGCCACTAAGCTTCGAGCTCTGTGTGTCAACAAGATGATGAAGATGATGAACAAGATTATGAAGATGAACAAAAAGAAGACAATAGAGTTTTGAGCCGTCTCTTTCGTAGCGAGGTTTTCCATCTGCAGCAACACCACTGCCTTCTGAATAGCATCGGCTTCGACTTCTTCCTGGAGAACGCTTGACCTTGGGAATGCTTGACACTACACTTGACACAACTTGTACAAAGGTTCTAGAGTAGTATTTGTTGCCTCTATGGACACCCTCAAGATCTTCTTGATGGTAGGAACCATCAACGCATGCAACAAAGCGGCAGCACAACCCTCCGTAGATGATAGCAGCAGATTGAGAAGGACCAGTGCTCTCTCGCATACCACCCTATCGATCTCATGAAGTAGTTCTACTAGTATCGGAATTGCTTCTACCTTGATGCGTCTCCTTGATAAAATAATTTGTCTTTGCCCAGGCCAAGACAGCACAACGTGTGCTCATCTGGGCTTCATCAAATTTTTGGAGCATCTCGACTCCATGATCGTCTAAGACCACAAGGACACACTGTCCTCTCCTGACCACTTCTCGGGAAAATTTTCACGCACATAACTACAACTGCAATATTGGAAAAAGTCTGAGAATTCTCAGCTAGAAATGTGTATAAACACATCAGCCACAGAGACAGAACTTTCACTTTTCCTGTGATTGAAAGCCACGTTATGAGATTTTCGGTGAAACCTAGGGCCGCTACAGTAGTGAGAATTGTGGGAAGACATCCCCCCTCCTGTGAAGAACTTCAAAGATATGAGATTTCCATATGTCGTTTTGCAAAATATTTCTATTGATCAACAAGGATGATCTGTCAGCTGTGCAGATGGTTCTAATGGCAGAAATCCAAGATGCATCTAAAGAAATCCATACCAGCCTGGGAGACAAGCTCCTTCATGCCTGGAGGAGATCAGATGCTGCTGCTGCCTATTTTGATGGCATATGGGATAGTTTCCCTACCAAAAACTGTGTCAAAGAAGAGTTATGCAACTTTAAGATCAAGAAAAATTCATCATTGTGCTGCGTAAGAGAAATCAAATTACCAAACCTGGATCCCCGCCTCCCTCGAATTGTTTTCAACTGGTGAAAAGTGAAGCTATTCAAAGCCAAAGCAATCGGTGATGCATGGCTGCAAAGTCACATATATGTTGCCGCTTGGTAAATGATTATCTTACGTGATATAGAGATGACAATCACATAGGCTTACGAAATTGAAACATAACATTGATTTTGCTAGCAGAGCGTTCACATGACAATCGACCAAGGGGAAGACTTGAGTCTGAGTGTTCATCGTTCTGATGCAGATAATTTCATTAAAATTCAATTTGTTGAGCGGTGTGACAGCACAGATTAGAAGAGAATGCGATGAAATCAGAGAAATTGGATGAAAATTCGATGAAGTAACAAGCGAATTGGGAAGCACTAAGGAGATGCAGTCGGGATGGTGAACGAAAAAAGCGATGGAGATGCGGAGATAGGCCTCAAGATCTTTAATCTTCCTCTCTCTATTGTTTTTTGTAGAGCTAGTTTCAATGAGCCACAATTGCTATTCATGAAGAACCTGCTTTTCAGGTGATCTCTGCTATCTTGTTTGAGGCACCCATTTGTAATGAGAACTTTGGCTTCTGGCATGAGCCATGATCTTGTAGAAAAGATTAAACAAAAGAGAAAGTAGATACGTAGAGAAAAACAAGGCCCTTTCCTCCTCTTGTAAATTTCAAGGGGCATGGGACACTTACATAGTTTGGAGTGTTCCACATGTACATCAAACCATGGAACGTAGTGGAGACTCGAGAGATTAGTCCATATCAAAATTGATGATTTTGATTGAGAGACATATATGTTTATGACCTTGCCTCGAAAATGTCGTTTACATTCCAACACTACATGTAGCGATTTATATATATAATTTTGATAAAAGCTAGACTAATGATTTGTTATTTAATAATACCATATTTTAATATTGTTTCGATTTCAGACGTGTTTTTTGCATCTTTACATAAACTGATGCAGACGTACATACTTGGTGCATACATGAATTTGGATGTTCGACTTGGAATACAAACACGCCCATTGAGATTTAGGTAATGTGTTAGTCTCTTACATATTCACGATACTCAATCTCGGCACTAATATTCTTGACGATTCTAATCTCAACGCATGGGGAAGGGCCGTTCCCTCGAATTATAACTCTTTAGGGAAGGAATCGCGCCGCCTCCTCGCCCACACTATGTGTGGTTATATAAAGTATATTATATATATGTTTTGAATCCACCTTGTTTGTTCACTTTTGCTTTTGCATATTCTAAATTCTTATCTGTTTCTGTGTTGTGGTACTAGCAAGAAGGCAATGCTTAAACACACACGACATTTGCTCGGACCTACTATTGCCTGCTTAGTTTATAGTAAGGTATTTCCCTTTCTTAACTTTCAAAACTTATAGAAATCGTATTCTTCGGTTTTCTTCCATCTCCTTTAGTCACGTGTAATGAATATGAGCCCCTAGATTGATTTTAGCCCTTACAAATATGAGCCCTTAGATTGATTTTGATTAATATCAATCATGAAGGTTTTATTCAAATAGCGTAAAAACTCGTGGGTAAAAGCAAATCTTTGCTTCTTAAATGCAAAAAAGCAAAAACCATACAATTCTTATATTCTCAACTTATTTTTTTCATTTCAATTTAAAACATTGTTAATCTAAATAGACTTATTATAAATTTTGTAATTCATTCCACCTTTTCTCTTAGGTGGCCTACCGCACCCTAGTTGCCCAAGATCCAAAAAAGCAAAAATAGGAAAGGGGGAGGAGTTGAAAGCGTAGAGAGAGAGACTCAGAAGGGGGGCTGGGGAGGAGGAAAGGGGGCCAATCATAATAATTTAGGAATTTCATAAACAACTAGAGTTGTGGCAGGCAGCCTCTCCATCGGGGAAGCTCCACCATAATGGATTAATTTGTCGCTCCCCCCCTCTGTCGTGATCACTCAACATAGGTTAATTGCAAAAATTAAGTATTTTATCAATTTTTAAAGGGAAAAAGTGAATGAGTAAAATAGTGGGCGTAGAACGCGATACAAATGTTAGGGGTGGTGATTTATTATTGATTTCGTGATGTCCATATTTTGGAAGCTGAAGTCCAACAAATACATGAATAAATCGATACAATATATGATCCTCGTTGAAGTCTATACAATATTATCACATGGACTACAACCATATGGATACAGGTGTTTGCATCCTTCGATTTTGCATCCATCTTGGATTTCCTTGCTCCCTCGCATTGATAACATGCATTAAAAGAGAGAAATGTTGTAAGAATTCCAATTGGAAACAAGCAATTTTGAATGGACAAACAATTCAAAATATTTATATAATAATGTATAATATATAATTATTATAACCAAACATATTGTGGGCAGAGGTGGCGCACTTCCTTCCCCAAAGAGTTATAATTTGAGGGAACGGGCCCTTCCTTGGGTGTCGAGATAACATCGAGACGTCAAGAATATTAGTGCCAAGATAAGTCTTGTGAATGGATAAGATATTGGCATGTTACCTGAATGTGAATAGTCATAATTGTAGTTGAACGGCATTAAAATCACTATGACCAGTGCGTTAGGTTATCCCTTTCTTGTTGTCTCTATTCATTTGCTTCAGTCTCTATTCCTCGTCCACTTTTAAATATTTATTCGTTTTAGCCTCTATTCCTGTGGGCAATTATAAATGATAAGCAAATGATCTATTCGTTCTCAATTTACGCTATCCAATAATAAGACTCCCAGCAGAATCTGTGGATCTAAGTGCTTCTTCCCAGTCATTGGCATGCCCTTCCTAAGCTGCCCCTTCATCCAATAGTGCATGCTTGACCAAGAGCGTTCGTTCTTGCTATCTTCATCGTGCAAGCTCTTTGGAATTGGCCCGTGAGAGCTTCCCCCAACCTCTGCATGCTGCCCAACTAATTTCCATTCGATGCATGGTTAACATATCCCAATATATGGAGATGAACCGTCACTAAGCTGGCATACCATAACTTGGCTCGATAGCATGAAGATTGAAAATGCGTAAGTTTTTCTATCGTGATCCACTGCATCAGGTAGTTCTTCCCACACATCTCTCTCAATGCAAACCCTCCATCGCACATCAAAATATTAAATTTTCATCTTGCTATATCACGGCTCTCAAAATCTCAATGCTCTCTCGTACCACTTCCAGATTCCAACACCAATATCAAGCATGAAAACGTGTCCTAACCAAAAACTCAACATATTCCTCCCGTTTCTCCTCAACCACCACCATATTGCTAACTGAGTTTGAAAGAGAGTGACTCCAGCAGCAATCAATGCCTGATATAAGACCATGGCATCGAGTTCAAAAGAGAGGCATACCATGTCACCTAGAAGAGGAAGCAAAAACTCATCTTCCCAAAAGGTCCGAGCTTGCAAGGTCTGGATAGCCATCATCATTTTGTTCCTCATTTTGCTGGTGGCTCCTCTCCTTGTTTGGCCGATCACTTGTGGAGCTTTGACTCATAATTCATCAACCATCGACTTATATGCTGTCTCAACATTGATTTCGCCTACTGTTAACCGGCACTTCATTTGCCAAGGTAAGGAGAAATTTGGTTCTATGTGCACGCATAAGACTTTCACCGTGACATTCATGAAAGAAGTGTCCTTCACATCCTCCTCCATCATATCTATTTGCACTGCTGCATGCTTCTTGAAGGAGACTGTGGCAGACCTTTTAATACATCATCCCTCACCTGGATGCAGTCCTCTCTATTGGATCCTCCAATTTCACCTTCATCCCTATTGGTTCCTTCCCGATAACTCCATTCCCTTGACCTTGTCTTGCTCCAAGAGCATGCTTGGGAGGCCTTTGTCGTCTCTTGATTCTGCCCAGCATTTCAACCCTGTCCATGGATGTTTCTTTGAAATCATGACATTCCTACACAGAATTGTGGGTGCTTCCCAAACTGCATGAGAAGGTGAAGGATTCAGCGGACACTTGGGCATGTCAATTAATCCGACCTCTTTAACATTGTAGCCCATGTTGGGTGACTATTCGACGTCTTGACATTGATTGGGAGGCAAAGACCTTAGCAGTCAGTAGAGGACGGTTGTAGAGCTTGAGAGGAGGATCAACGAAAAGGTCCCAAAGGAGGTGGATATGGCTGAGGAGGGGGGGGACTAGGGGGAAGCTTCAATTGAGAAGGAGATTTTATGAGGAAGAAGAGGAGGGCAAAAGAGGCAAGAGCAATGCCAATGAGGAGTCTCCTCCGCCATAGCCTTGGACCTTGCCTCTGAGATAAACTTTCAAAGTTCTTATGATAATCAACGTCTCTATGTTTGTCATGAGACGTTGTTTCAGCACAGAAGAGTTTGTGAAGCTCCAAGAAGAATAGACCAATGGGAATATCATTGCCCAAGCTAATTTTATGGAGTGAAAAAGTGTGTTTGTTTTTTATTGCTTTTGAGCTTTAGAAAACATGAATTACAACATAAGATATTTGAAAATCAATGTTTGAGACTTCGACACATGGCTTAATGAGGGTTCAAAAAGGGGAAACTTCCCTTTAGGCTACCTATCGTAAAAATTCAGAATTTTGCTTCTTACCTAGGCCACATCCAAGGGCAGGCCAAAATTTGTAAAGTAGCACAAATTGACAACAAAAGCGCACAAGTGCACGTAGTATAGTGGTACGGTAAGTGGTTTTGGATGCAAAAGAGAAAGCAAATGAGTTCTTTTGAAGGCAATTTTTGTAAGATGATCTCCATAAATGGCAAAAGGAGTTTCAATCCTCCACTTTAGCACTACTTCTTAGGGGGCAGTGCTACTAAAATAAAATCTTCCAATAACATGTAAAAGGAAGTGAAAAAAGCAAGTGAAATTAAAATACTTATGCGGAGAGGAAGATAAATGAAAAGGGAGGAGGAGAGAGGTGAAAGACGAGGAAGGGTCAGTAAATGCATCTAAAAAAACCCACATGCTGAAGGCAATATTAAATACTAAATGAATCTCAAGTATAATTAGGGTAATCTAACAGTGTCAGCTTGACCGAATACTCATGAAAAAGGGCCATGGGCCTTGATTGGCAAAACATCCAACATCTCTTACGGGGACAACAAATTTACTTATGAAATTTTAATTAAGTAATCTTAGAATGTAGTTTTTTTCCATCCATATTCCATGTATACTATTGTGACAAAAAGGAAGGACCAAAAGACAGAAGAAGGACGAGGCACCATATTTGGTCAACAAAGACCCAATTCTTAGGGGTGGTGTTTTTCAAAATTTCCAAAGAATTAAAGGCCACATGCCAGCAGTTGTTGTAAACCCAAACCAAAGAAATACACTAACTACAATGACGTTGGCTTAAATAATACATGAATTGGAACCATGATAATGAATTTTGTTTCATCATGTCCAACACTTTCAAATTGTAGTTACTCCCTCATGTGGTGAAGTACATGCTCAAAAAAAGAAAAAGAGTGCAGCTTATTCATAGCAATTTTAAAAGAGCATTTAGGCTCGATGAGAAGTATATTCCAGTGTATTTGATGGCTCCTGCAGTGCAATGAGCTACGAACATGAACGTCGTGAATCGCTGTTGTGAAGTACCTTCTTTTTATATTAAAACTATTTTGAAATTGAAAGCTATTGTCAAGTACCCTAAAATTTAATAAGAAATGCATGCATAGCATACAACTCATTGGCATAGGGTACTAACATGCACTTGCATGATTAGGATTTGGAATGTCAAAGGAAATATGTATTTGCTTTAAGTATTTTCATGATTTGTGATTTGAAATTTAAAAGCAATGATATATTCTTTTTCATATGCTAGTTGGATATGCTATTTTGCACATGGCAACAAACTTAAAAAGTGTAGCATGTTAACATGCTTACTCCATATAGTGCAAGACGGTTGTGAAAGAGATTAAAAAACACCTATAAATGGTGGGGAAGAATGAAATTTCCAAGGATGATGCATTTAATGGATTACCTCAAATTTTTAAATAGTAATAAAGCTATAAAGGCATCATCACCAAACAAAAGAACATATAGGACACTTTGTTTAGAGCATGCTAAGATAATAAAGCAACCTAAAGGGTTTATGGATAAGTGACCAATAAGAGAAATACCTGGCAAAATGTATCTAGATAGTAAGGCAATAAACAGAATCAAAATTTTATAGAATCGATCACATACTAGATCGATTTCACAGTTTAGTTTTTTTTTTTAAGGTATATTTGAGATCAGTCCTTCATTTATGTGCATGTCAAGCCTCTTTGAGGAGTCAACCCCACCACATTAAACTCCAAGTAATAAAACTGAAATTTTATTTTGTATATCCATGGTGTTATTTCAAATTTAAGTGTCCAATTAAAGTGTCAAAAATGTACTAAGGTTAAAGAGAACCCTATGTTAAACCTTCCTTGAATTAAAATGTTACCTTGCAAAAAGAGCACGAGAAAATCCCATGATTTAATAGTGTCACAAATATAATGACAATGTAACTCAATTTATTTGCGAGTTCTAAGTAAACCTCAAGATCAATTCAAAGATCCCTTGGGATAACTGATGTGTAAAAGTATATCAAGGCATATTGCATTTTACTCTTATATTGTGTACTATAAGTGTGTTGCTTCTCTTCCACACAGCTTTGTACTATTTTCTCCAACACAACAAAGACCCCATTATTCATGATGTGATTTTGTAACCAAGCACTAGTAGGAACGTGAGCAGCCATTGAGGAGTGCAAGAGAGGGCATCTTCCACTAGGATACTATGCACACACCTGGGGCATTGGTGGGCACGTGGTGCATTGATACAAATGAGAGTAGAACCAAGCATCAACATTTGGAGATCTTGCTAGTGAATTGAGCTGATTGAGAATACGAGTCTTAGCTACGAGTGCATAGGAAAGAACCACCGAGTAACATTTTATGCTAACCAGTGTGACAAGTTGCAATAGTTACTTGGTTAGGCACAAAATTTCAAAAAATTTATTCAAGTATCTCCGCTTGGGTATCATTTCATATTTTGGGTTCATGGGATAGGGTCATTTCCGTACTGGCCTAATGTCATCCATGATTGGGATGGTATGATGTACTACTTTTGGTGGCGCACCCTTCATGTCCATGTACTACTAGGCAAAACAATTTTGAAACTCATGTAACAAGGCTAGCAAGTCCTATTCTTGCATGGAAGTCAAATCATCAGCTATGTAAAATCGGCTTAGGGTCTTCTCCTATACCAGCTAGGTTCACCTCCTTGACCTTAGCAGGACTGTCATACCCATTTTTGGTCTCCTTGTGTGGCTGACCTTTTAGTCTATTCTAGCAGTATTCTATGGTCTTATATTATGTAAGCTTTGAAGTTCTTAGGGACTTGACATAGATTAGTCTCTTCCTCGTCCCCATCATCTTCTACAACTTCGAAGCAATTTTCTTCCCCTTGTAGGGGGTCTTAGAGTTCTTGGCCTTGGTTTTTTGGAGTGATTTATCCTCCACAAGAGGCATCTCTATTGCAGGAGCCTACTCTCCCTTAAGGGAACTGAGGGGGGCTTTAATCTATTCAATTTGGCTCCCCAGTTTGATGAGAATTCATGGTGTGCCATAAATGTCACCCATATATCTTAGCCACTGAAGTTATGTCTTCAATTTGCCTACCTCTTGATCCTCAATTAGGGTCCTTAGGACATTTATCATGTTAAGGGGAACTACTAGACCCGGCCCCTTGGGATTGTAAGCTGCCATCTTGGTTCCTATGTTTTTGGCCCCGTCTATGGTCACCATAGGACATGCATCCAATTTTGGGAGAACTTGGGCTATGGCAGTGGAGTGTACCAATGTTCATCTGGGTCCTCACTAATATCTTCTTAGTTATAGGCTTGGAACACATTCATGGGAGTGGTTCTCTGCATAGTGTTTTTGACTCAGCCGCAAAAAGATTGCCAGTCATGTGGTGTACCTTCTAGGTCTATAGGTCAACCCTTACAATTTGCTCATCCTTGCATAGATAAATTCTAATAGATGCCCATTCATGCACTAGGCATGTGGTGCGCATAAAAGGCCTACCTAGGATGACATCATAGCCATCCAACTGCTTGTGGAAGTCCATCACTATGAACCAAACACGGTAGGTGAGACTAAAGGTTTTGATTACATCCTTTAGGACTCCGATTGGTTGCGTTGTTGCACCATCGGCTAATTTTGCAATCAAATTGGTGCTTTCCATTTTGGGCTTTTCCCATTTTGCCTAACGCTAATTCGTGATGATACTAACACCCGCTCCCCCATACAAGATCGCCATACCCTTCTTGTTTTGGTAGAAGATTATAATTATAGAATTTGTGTCATCGCTCTTGAAGTATTGGCCCAGCTTATTGACCAGCATTTTCAACACTTTTGGCTCCTTATGCAGGGCTTCAACAACCTCAATGTCCATTTCTTCTGGGTTGACCATCTGCCCATTCATCCAATTGGAGAGATCTCTCCAAAGGATGGGATTTTCTCTTAACAGGGTAGCTATGGGCATTTTATCTCAGTGGACAAGAAGAGAGCAAGACCGGCAACATCCCAGGGTTGGCCAATCAGTTCTCAGCCTTCTGACTATGGTTCCTTAAACTCATAAAAGGACATGGGTTCCTCATCTACAACCTATTTTGCCAAGTAGGACATCTAATGATGCAGAAGGAACTTCCTTGATGAGGTGCTATTTGTGACTATCTCATCCACTTTATCTAGGGTAGGTAAGGGCTTTAAGGTTATTTATGGAATCTTATGGTTGGCATGGATGGTGTCCATGCTTTTATTAGTCCTGAGCCACTTCTTGAATCTCTCCTTACATTCTCGGCCTAACTGCCAATGTGCTTCTACCAAGAATTGCTTCTCCATGGCTAGGTCGGGGTATTCATTTTGACCCACTGGGTTTATGTTCCATCTATGTGCCTATGTTTCAACTGCCCTATCCCTATCCTCAGTCCATGGTATAGTGGGTTTAAGATCAATCGTGCTGAACTTGATGATGTCAAGGTGGAGACCATTGTGGTCTCTTCATCTGAACCACTTTGGATGACGACCCGATTTGAACCTTTCTCTACCTTAACTACACTCGCTTGGCCCTTGCCCTTAGACTGGGAGGTGGTTACCTTTTCCCTATTAGCTTGTTTGCATAGATCCTTACTCGTGGCCTTAGCTTGGTCCCTCATGATCACATTCAATGATACTAAGGACACCTAGCCTCTCTCAATATTCAGTAGGTTAATGTTGCCTTTAGGGTTGACCCACCCCACAACCAAAGCATAAGGGGGTGTTCGAATTGGTTGCAGCTAGCCTGAATGTGGGTTGTCTCAATATTCAGTAGTAGGTTAATGCTACCTTTAGTGTTGGGAGGTGATCTAGCAGTCCTCCTCATGGGATAATCTTTAGGGTCGAGAGTTATTCTAGTAGACCTCCTAATGGAACAATCTTTATAAATATGATCCACCCCATAACCGAAGCATAAGGGGGTGTTCAAATTGGTTGTGGTTAGCCTGAATGTGGGTTGATCATCCTTGTATGGGTAGTCCTTAAGCAAGTGAGGTCCTTGGCATTTATAATGGGCTCTGGCCCTGATTGGTAACTATTTTATATGGACACTTACTAGAGCAGTGCGGACCTTAGCAAGTATAACATTGGAAGATTGTGGGGCCACATAAAAGTAGAGGGGAGTGGGGGACATAACATTGGGCCCTAAGCCTAAATAATGTCAATGTGTAGCTTCTATTAGGGGAAAGAAGACTACCTCTTTACAGTAGCAACAGAGAGAGAGAAAAGTGCAAGGATCAAAGAGCCAACTCTAGCTTTTCACCACTAGAAAAAATGATTAAATTGAGCAACATCAAGCAGCATCATGTGCCACTAGAAAGAAGTTAGTTGATACTACCTATATGTTGCACAACAATAGAGAGAGATACAAATGTCGGGGCTCAAAGGGCTGACTAGCTCTTCACCACCATGAAAAAAGGTGAAATTGAACTACATCAAGCAGAGCCTCACCTTGATAGCCATACATGTTGTCTCCTTCAAGAAAGGGAAGGAGCTTTTCAAAAGGCTTTGGTAGGATCTCTCTCTCTCTCTCTCTCTCTCTCATATTTAAAATGGGCCCTTTGCTAATTGCTCATGGAGGTCGATATGGAAACCTTCCAAGGTGGTATATCCAAGGTAGCTCGAATTCTATCATATCATAGTGGAATTCAATAGACAATATTGCCTCAGAATGGAGTGTTTTGGTCCTAAACAATTGAGATGGGAGTAGATTGACTCAAAGTTGTTTACGAGGAATGCCAATCAGTATTGCATCCAATGTAGCAATATTTAAAGTGATGTGTATGAGTAGCTAATGTTGTTTCATCACAAAGTCTACCAAAAGTGCCCTCCCATAAACATGGAGATCATTTCCGCATTTGCAAAGGGATATGTGAAGGATTTTATCCCTATAGCTATTTTGTGTGAGTTAACCATGTATTTCAATTGGGTAGGGCTTTTTGTGCAGTATTTGCAGGACTACAAGATGAGGATTATTATGATAGCCATCATAAGAGATGGAGGATGCATAATGAGAACCTATTCACACAAAAAAAAGGAGTTTCTTGAGGACTTGGTCAATTTGGTGTCTATCTGATGGCATTGCTACCACCTCATCAAAGACTATGGAATCCACAAGCTTCTCTCATGGAACAACTTTTGAGCCTTGGTCATCCCACAATGCCCCACCCAATACTTCACTAACCTTAATATAATAAAGGCAATTGTTCTCCATGTGAGGGAACAAATGAGTAAGGCCCAAGAGGACCTCAAAAATATGTAATAGGAGTTAAATGTTACAAAGATAGTAAAAGTCAGTAGTGATAGGGTGAGCCTAGTTATCAAGAAGAAAGAGTCTGAAAGAAGAACATGAGGAACTTCTCTCCCTATACTAATGAATGTTGATATCATGTCAAAGAGGTGATTGGAGATTGAGGTGGTCATTGACACTATGAAATCTACTCTTGACACACTTAGGGCTTCCGAGATGGAAGATCTTGATGTAGACAAGGATGTTGATGTTACCATGTGTCAAGGTATTGCTAGTTAACCAAGAACAAAACCACAGGTGCTAGCATGGATGAAAACGCAAAGCATAGGTCAAATTACATTCATTGGGTCAGACCACTCAATGCTTTATACAACAATAAAAACATAGAACCATTAATTTGCATCTTCATGCCAAACAGATCTACATCACCACATAGACAACAATAGCAATTACTAAACCCAACCTTGGCCTTCATCTTCTACTACATCTGAACAATTCTAGGTAGCCAACTAGCACTATAGTATGCTAGCTAGGCCTCTTACAAATATACAATGCTAACTAGCTTTATTGTTTTATTATTATAGGCTAACAAGCTATGAATTGTGCTGACTACCTAATGTTGAGTATGCTAATTAGCAACCCATTAGCATTGCTACGTTATGCTAGCTACTATGCTAATTTTAGCAACCCATTATCCATTGCTACATTATGCTAACTAGCATTATAGTTTCTTTTTTTATGCTAAATAGACATATCTGCTAGCTAGCACTACAATATGCTAGCTAGATCTCTTAGAAATATATTATGCTAAGTAGCTTTAGTTTTTTATTTTCTCTATAGCAACTAGGCATTAATTGTGCTAAGTACTTGTGGAGTATTATAAAAGACCAATTATGATAGCCATACATGCTAGCTAGCATTGTAGCATGCTAATTAGCACTACAGTACATTAACTAGCTTTGGAGCATGCTAACTAGACTTAGGTATGTTACCAACACTTGTGTAGAATTTTGTAAGCTTAACTATAACTTATATGTAAGTATAATTGGTGTTTATGGTATGCTTACAAATTCTCTATCTGCAAGTGGTAAATCCATCCCCAATGCTATTTTTCCATGGACAAGTGCATTAGAGTTGAGCAATGTTGCAATGTTACTATAGATTGAGAAGCATAGCAAGGGAATGAAAAAGATAAACTACCTAATGAAGACCAACAAGAGAAGTCAGGGCTAGGAGGAGAGAGAGAAGTCAGAGGATACCTCTTGTGCACCTAAACAAGGTCGACCCATCCTTCACAAGTCTCTTGATGTGTCAAAACTTGATGTCTTAAGTTGCAATTTCAATTAAATAAATTAGTGTAAAGGGAGTGAAGGGACTCCTCACTTGAGAGTGGGGTAGCACATGAAAGGGTTGTGAAAAATATCTTATTGAAGAGGAAATTATGCCAGTGTTGCTACAAAACTCAAAGGATGTGGGATGTAGGGTGAATAGATGATCATGCAACTTAGCATCCCTTAATTTGATGAGGAATCAAGGCAACAACCACTCGTCACTCATCCTCTTATGTGGTTCACAATGGGAATTTAGATATTAATTCTTGCAATATATTCTTGGAGGGTTTCATGCTCCTTTTGCTTAGCTTTGTACAATTGGCTGATCGGTCTCCACTTTGGGCATGTGGGAGAAAATCCCACTATAAAGGCCTTCCTTAGGGTCTCCCAGTTCATCTTTTCCTTAGCCCCTAGGGTCCTATACCATTGGTTTACCTTCCATCAAGGCTAAGCCTAAATGTGTTCACTTTATCTCGGTCACATGTTCTCCAAAGGTCTCGCAGATCTTCTCAAACATTTCAATGTGGGAGGCATGATCACCTTCACCTAAGAACTTAGTGATGAGATTAGAGATCATGACTGGGTGATTGCATGAGGCATTAGTGTCCCTCCCCATGACCATTTGCAACCCAACCCCCTTCCTAGTGCTTGCACTAGGATCCTCATCGCCTCATCAGTAGTATTGTTTGTGGCATGGGCAGAGATGCTTGAGGGGTGCATGGACTTAACCTCATGGGACCTAGAGCTAGCATGTGTGGTGGGCTCAAGTCTACTATCCTTACTGGTGTGGGTCTTGGTACGAGTATCTTCGCGTTAGGAATTGGCCTATAAGATGGAACCATGTGGAAGGTAGTGCTTTTAGTAGCTCCCCCTCGAGTTGTAAATAGATTGGGATGAGGGGCCATTGATTATGAAAAGGTATTATCCCCAAAGTCGATCTGATCATTCCTCCATCCCTTGGGGCTAGAAGGCCAATACTTGGGTACCTAGGGCTCCGGAAGTCCTTGTTAAGGATGGCTCTCCATCAAAGATTGTATGTGTGGCCCCAAAGGTTCTTTAGCTAATGCAAGTATGAAGTTGCTTTGTGCCTTATTGTAGTTGCTGGTGGGTCTTGTACTCCTCAACCACCCTAAAATGCCTGGTGAATGGGTTGATTTTATTAGGGTTGGCTAAGCCAAACCATCCCATGAGATTGGAAAACAACTCCCTCAAACGTGAGGTTGTGGTGGAAGGGGTAGGTGATTGAGGCCTTACAGAGCTAGAGTTAGGAGCCATGGAGGCTCTAGGATTTGGGTTCAAGTTTTCCCCCATTTTAGCGTCGAAGCTCATAGTGTCCTCCAAACTTGAGGACTCTGTCTGCAAGAGACCGTGTACCGTATATGAACTTAAGGTCGAGATCTCGGATGAAACTGATAGTGAGCCACTAGATGGACTGGTTAGGATGTTGTTGGAAGTGCTATCCTCCGATTTGAGTTCAACACCTATCACCCTCCCAGACCTCAGGTGCATATGTTGCCTACTTTGCCTAGCTGCCAGTCTCTTCACCCTTTTGACCCTTAAAGTAGTCATTGCATTAGCCTTAAAGCAGTGAGTCAATGAGCCCTTGGTGCGGTGTTAGTTGCCATGTTAGTAATAAAGTAGTATTCACTGCATTAGTAATATAGCAATAACTCTTAAAGTAGCATGACTGAATATAATGCAACAGGTGAATAAAGCAGCGATTTTACTGATAAAGCAATAGGTCACAAGTCATTGTGTTAGTCTTAAACCAAGGGTTGACATCTAAAGTGACAGTTGTGAGCTCATTAACTATGATGTGGGGTTAGGTGAGGTGGATGGGGTGGGTGGCCAACTGGCAGTCCACATGTTAGTTGATTGCATTATATAGTAGTGATTGACTTAGTTGCTATGTTAATTGTATAACAACGACTCCCAATTTGGTTCAATCTTGTCGATTGGTGTTTACTCCTCTCTGAGAATTTTAGAGTTTTTGTTCAAGGTTTGTGGGCACAAATGGGTGCTATCTACCTATTTTATGTATTTAAATGAGAAAAGCACAAAAAACGACCACTTAAAAGCATCAAACATTGGGTTTTTGAAGGTGGTGGCTGGGAACACACTCCTATGTCAAGTCAAACTGATTCAAACTCATTTGTTAGTGTTTGCAAGTGAAATTTGACACCACACACACTTAGCAATCATCCCTACTAGTACTCCTACAATGTGACAACAAAACACATCAAAAAACAAGCTCAAATGTGCAAAAAACACTCTATGGATGGAAGTGGTAGTTTCTACTTTTTCTACTCCAAACTCACACTTTCCTCCTTCAAAACTAGCCTATACTCCACTAACAACACCTCTAGATAATATATAAGCATTGTGCAATGGGTGGATAGAAAGCTTGTGCAAATATAGAAGCATATCTCGAACTCCCTAGCTATAACACCAAAACTCTGAAGTCTGGTGGTGACTCACGTGTTGTGGGGATCTTGGGGGAATGTCGTCAAAGACTCTACTCTCAAACAACTCCTTGTGGGAGCTCCATATGCACAAACCATCTGCTCATGTCACCCAAGCATCTATTGGATTGTTTGCAAGTGATTCCACAAAGGGAGGGAAGAGAGGGGAGTGAGAGCAGCTGGGAGAGAAGATCGTGGGAGGGGGAGAGTGGCAATCACAAGACAACTTAGCAAGAAAGAGCAAGAAGACTCAATGCAAGAGAATGAGGAGAAGAAGAGAGCTTCTATTCCAATATTGCAAGTACACAATGAAGTCCAAAGTCAAACTTTTGGCCTTATATACATATCCACCTTTTGAAGGAAGGGTTGACTCTTATACTCTCATCTACCTTTCTTCTCTCATTTTACAACCGCTTGGGCCAATTTGGCTCCAAGGGAACTATCATTTGCTACTCCTCATGCTCTCTCCTACATCTTTGCTTTATTATCATAATACATAAAGTGTCAACCATTGTGGTGGTTAACAGAGACAAGTCCAAGTTAGTCTTGAGTCTTGTTGCGAGGTTGAGTGGTTTTCCTTGAGTCGAGGCATGTTATTGTGTAGACCCTGATTGTTTGTATTGGTCGAGTGCCTTGATAATACAAGTACTATATTTCGCTCTTATATTGCATACTATACTTGTGTTGCTTCTCTTCCACCCATCTTCATACGATTTTCTTGCACACAATATAGACCCCGTTAGCTCACACCATGATGATGAGCTATGAAAGTAGGGTGTTTCTCCAAAAAGACACTGGGTTTGCTTAGATGGTGTGGCCTCACAGTGTAAGGCTACCAAGCCTTTCTATTTCGTTGCAAGATTGTTAACCTTAAGGGATAGAGTAGAGGAAAGGATAGGATTAGAATAGAATTCTGCCTTGGAGCATGGCCCAAATGCTTGTAACATGTTAAATAGGGAGAGTGGGGAGGAGAAGTAGGGTTGGCCATCCCTTCAAAAGGTGCTATGTATAAAAACTAGAAAGTTTGACTTTTGGTCTTCAATTGTATGGATGCCAGTTTTAGAAATAAAAACCCCTTCTCTCTAAGAAGTGTTGTCTATGTTTCTCTTGTTCTTGCCATTGTGAATGCCTCTGACCCCTCTTCCTTCATCTTGCTTCATGCATCCTTCCCCTCCTCTCTCTCCTTTCCCCCTCTTCCATTCCTCTTTCCCTCCTCCTTCTCCCCTTTCTTCTCTTGAGGATTCACATTGCTATAACTCCGGAAGCTTAGACATCCCTCTTTAGCAAAAGGTGGATCATGATGTCTACTTTTAAAGCTCCTTATCTTTTTTACAAATTCCTATTTTTTATAAAAAAACATATTTATCAAAATTTTACAAATTTTTTCTTTTTTGGTAAATTTCATATGCAATCTACTTCTCTTTAAATCCTTCCCTTATTGTCAAATATTTAAGTATGCAAAAGGGATCTTCAAAGTTTTGTACGCACACACACACAATCAATCAAAATACATGGATAAGTCTTTTCAACTTCTAGCGGATTTTAATGGCATGATAACACATGAAAGTTGTCAAGGATGTTATGGTCACTTTACCTTTGTGGCCATTAGATCCTAACTTCACACTCGATTCATTAGCTTTGTGTTTGCAAAATCTCAAAGATTTAATAACCATACACTTGGAGATTTAATACATGGTGCGACACTATGGTCTAAGAATGCATTATTGAATGCACAAACCTCAAGAGAGCACTAGATTTTCTTTATGTTTCAAATCATAAGTAACAATTGCATGTTGGAGTTGTGGGTGGAAAATCCAAAGACCTTGCTCTTGAAAATTCCAAGCAACAAATTCCTTACAAGAAACTACCCATCTATTATTGTAGTTGGATAATTGTGTTTGTGATTGTTGGGCATACACACGAGGATATTGATGCAATATTTAATAGATTTTAAGAGAGGTTAAGAACTAGGACTGAAAATTTTAGGCGAGCAGCCTAAGTGAGCAGTTTCAACTTAGGTGAGCAAACTTGGGCAAGTGGATGTTGTTTAGGTGAGCGATGGCGACTTTACTCAATTATGCTCTAGGGTTATATATAGGTTTGTATCGATATAAGCTTTATACAGATAGATAGATAGAGGGAGAGAGAGAGAGAGACACAGAGAGAGAGAGAGAGAGAGAGAGAGAGAGAGAGAGAGAGATGATAATATTGATAGAGATATAGATAGATAGATAGATAGAGAGAGTTGTATGCTTCAATAATGTTTGCACAAATGAGCATGCCATGTGCACAAAGTATCATTTTTAATTACTAAGTTGCCTATAATACAAACATTTGTTTGATGAAGGAGGTGATACACCATGCACTACAGCTAAAATCAACATCAAAACTAACTACTTTCAATAAGGATAAGTAGTTTTGTGGTCCTTGCCCTTGCTAAAAACAAACAGATCCTAGCATGCCTCAACCTTGAGTTCTTCAAAATATGTGCATCTGCATGATAATTATGAGTTGCACCTACACAAACTTTTGGATTGGGTCACATATTATGTACATGTCATGGGCTACTAGAAAAGTGTTCTTTCCCTTGTGAGGGCAAGCCTCAAGAGTCACCTCTTGGCTCTTTAGCACAAGTTGATGGGGTGAACCTATGCAGTTTTGCATCAAGTACTAGAACTTAAAGAAATTGAAAAAAAAAATGCTTGCATACCAAGTATGATTTCCTGCCCCTTTCTCTTCCTTGGAAGTCTAGACATGTGCAACATGGTGTCTCTTTTATTGCCACTTCATATTGCAAGCCACCATTTGAGTTGCTACCCTTGCTTTTCTTTCATAAAAACTTCACAACCCTTTCGTATACAATACATGTGTTAAGGGTCATTACAAGATGAATTTTATTCCAAGTAGCCTTTGACACTTTTGACCTATAGTATGTACATGGTGGCAAATCACCAATGTCTTCCTAGACCATGTTACTATAGTATGTTACCTTTGACACTTTTGACCTATAGTATGTACATGGTGGAAAATCACCAATGTCTTCCTAAACCATGTTACTATTTGCACTTGCACATGTAGTCCTTTGCTCATTGCTTCTAGCCCCAGCTATCTCCAACTTGAAGCCTACTATTGTAAGAGGGTAAACCTCTTCTTGGGTAAGGGATGTCCCTTCTTGCATATAGGCCACACATTCGATATGGTATCTGGTATAAGACTGATTTTGGAGTCAATATTCCATGCATTCGTGCATGTGTATTGCAAAACCACACCATTTGGGAAATTGGGCAACATATGGATGTTTCCTTGTAGCAAAGAAACCTGGTGTTGGTATTGCAATGCCATTTTTGGAGATAATTGCATTGCACTTACTTTTGGAGATAATTGCATTGCACTTACTTTTGTCCATTGTCCACCTAGACACTTAACCTGACTCCCTTGATTTGTTCTTCAATTGCCCAAAATATGTCTGCAACCTTTTGCCCCACTCATCCTTAGAGACAGCAAACAAGTCCACACATGTGAAGGACTCATCTATCATGACTATCAACATCCACATCAACCACCTTAAACACATTATCACCCATGGCACCAACTACACTATTTGAACCCTTGTCTACACATGCATCTATCAAGTACCACCACAAGCACTTTTCTTAGGTTGATCGTACATCAGACCAAAAACTCACGCTTGGTAGTTTGGGTGAATGGTATCCATGCCCTTGCTAGTCCTAGCTTTTCCTCAAATTTTTCTTAGCAATCACAGCCTCTATGAGGTGTTTGCTTCTCGATTTTAGGGCCGAGGTATTTAGGATATCCTATGAGTTTAAGTTATACTTGTGTGATGTACCTCTCTTGCATTGCACTTTTCCATAAGACAAGGGTTGGCAGGGTCTTGTATTGACAAGATGTGTCTAGAAGATATGGAAGTAGCTAAAGCTACTTTATCCCTCTGAGCTTGATTTATAAGTACCTTGCTCATAACCCTAGCCTAGGCCCTAGTGATCACATTAAATGACACTGGAGGGTTTTGCACCCTCTTCATGCTCATCAAGTTAATGTTGGTCTTAGGATTTGGGGCCATCCTTGGGGCCCTTCTCATTGGACAAGCCTTGAAAGAGGTGATCCACCCCATAGCCCAAGCACAACGAAGCATTCGCATTGGGAGTGGTTGCTGGGGGCAAGGGTTGGTCCTCCTTATAGGGGCATTTCCTTAGGGAGTGAGGCCCTTGACACTTAAATCATGACACTGGTTGGTTGGCTTGGGACTTGTATGGACACCCACTGGCCTTATGTGGACCTTGACATGTGTAACATTGTATGGCTGATTTTCAAATCAAGGTGTTCACATCCCGAGCACTTTGAGGGGGTGGATCCATTTCATACATCATCAATCCTATAAAATGTAGTGACTTATTTGGCCAGACTGGTGATAAGAACCTTTCTATGACATAGAGTCCCTTGTCGACGAGGCATAGTCCAGTTCCTCCCACTTGCTAGGTGGTTCCTCAATAATTACCTAGTTCATGGGGGTGAAGTTATAATGATCCCGTTTTAATTTGATACAGGATGCAGTGCCACACCCGCACATGTTACCCTATGCCCGTCATGAGGAGGCGAAGCGTCGGCGATATGAGGTGGGATCTTCAGGAGGGACCGTTACGGATGCATGGAGTGATGGTGATAGTAGCCCTCCACCATTACCTCATGAAGCCGTGGAGGAGGAGGTGTTTGATGATATGGTGCGGGATTTATATGTCCATCAAGGGAGGGATAATAGCATGGAGCAGGATGATCTTTTTACCGCAGCATCGACTCCACTGTTTGAGGGGTGCACATTCTCTGTTCTACGTGCCTCCCTTGAGTTACTAAACTTGCAAACCATCTATGGATGGAGCAATGCAAGTTTGAATGCATTACTCAAGTAAGCTTTAATTTAAAGTCGATTTTGCAAACATGATGAATTATGCGCGTGGGTCAATTACTCGAATGCTTTTCCTCATTTATGGTCTTCACGTGCAGGCTATTGTGTAAAATGCTTCCAAGGGAGAATAAATTACTGACCTCAAGAGATAAGGTGGTGGAGGTTGAGGGCCTAAGATGGGTGGTGGCAATGGAGGGTTTTGAGACCTAATGGTCCTTGGTTGGCCGAGGGGGCTCCTTGTATTGCCAATTGTCCCTGATTAAATTCAAGTTAGGTGGTGTTGACAAAGGCAAGGGTTGCCTTTGTTGGTACATTGGCTAGGGGTTAACCTTGGGGTACTAGGTCTCAAGATTCCCCCATCTAGCACAATGATCATAGTAGAGTGTTGACCTAGCTTTAAGGCATGGTGGGCACTCATTGGTAGGATGGTTGCTAGTGCATAGTTCACGCCACACATTGTCTCTCCTTGGAAATAGTTGAGGCCTTCCCTTGCCAATCCCCCTTTGAGTTGTTGAGCCACTCGGTTCAAAAGGAAGGTGGCTATGTCATATGCCTCCTCCTCCTCCTTCTACATGCTCCTCTACTCTCCTCCCTCCTTTAACTACTCGTCCTCCTCCCACATGCCTCCTTCTCCTCCTTCTACATTCTCCTTTGTTCTCCTTCTCCTCCTCCTACTACTGCTATTACCTACTTGTCCTCCTGCCTAAAAAGAAAAGGTTTGGCTTTGGTCTTCATTGTTGTATGCACACATTTGGGAATACAACTTCTCTTTCTCTCTTGCACGAGTTGTCTTGAGTGTTCTCTTATTTCCTATCATAGAGCCTTTGTGATTGCCATTCCCTCTCCCCCTCCTTCCCTTCTTCACTTCCCTCTTTCCTTCCCCTTCCCCCTCTTTTCTCCCTTCTCCCCTCCCCTTCTTCCTCTCGTGGAGTCACACTACAACAACTAGAATCTACTTGTGTGACACATTTGGACAACAAGCCTTGCATTTCTCCTCATCATGGGAGTTGAGGAGAGAGTACCATCAGTGCATTGGTGAACTTCCCCATGATACTTGAGTCATAGCTACATCTACACAGAAGCATAAGACATCTAGAAGTTTTAAGAATGTTTTCATTCAATACTACGCAACTACTTGGTAAGAGACACAATACGTAGATTGAGGAGGTATAAGCAGATTGTTGGAACAAGAATTGACTGTGCAATAAAAGTTTCAAGAAGTTTTTCATAGAATATTGGACACGTACTTGTAAAAAACTCAATGCACAAATTCCAATGTTTGCAAATTGTTGGAACAAGAATTGGATATGCAATAAAAGTTATCCTCCATATTGAGAATGTGTCGACACTATTGTATGGTCATGGGTTTCAAACCACAATAACCTCTCATCCTTGAAGAGCAACAACTTCACTGACAAGGTGAAGATATCAACCATTGCATGCATGGAAGCGATCTATATTGATTTTGCTTCATAGAATGGATTTCAACTTGCATATTGATATCCAACTACAAAACATAGTGACGATACTTGAAAAGTATGTTGAATCTCACTTGGGTTATAATTGAAATGTACTCAAATATTTTGGAAGGTGAAGAAATTCATTGATCTTTTATTCTTTCTCATTTTTATAGCCCATTGGTTTGTGGCTCTAGATTTGTAGGTTTGTATGCTCAACCAAATCTTAGGATTGGTTTTGGTTTATTATTTTAATTAGATGAATCTTTCCAATTTAGTTGTAAACTGAGATACACAAATGGTGTTTCTCAATAACACCTTTGTTTGAGAAGGGACAACAGCTTGTATATGGAAACCTAAATGTAATTTCATTTTCTTATTACTGAACCATGCACATTTTTTATTTTTGGATATACATACAAATATTTTTTTAATAAAATGAGTACACTCAATGCAACCCTGAAAATTTCCAAAATTATCAAGCTTTTCCCAAATTCTCTAATATGGTGTTTGTAGAGGTAAATGGCTTCAAGTCCCAATTTATATTAGGTTGGTTCAAATATTGTTCTAGGGTAGTTGTTTCTAGATTTACCAAGCCCTAGTTATGAGTTCATAGTTAAGATACCTAACCTTAACTAAACAAAGATTTATTAGCAAGGTAATAAGTGTCACTATTTTGTTCTTAAGGCACCTAAGTACAGTGGCTTGACAACCATAGATGGCTACAAAGGCACCATACACATTGTTCCGTTCGAGATGCAATAAAGCCACCATACACATTGTTGCATTAGAGATGCAATGAAACAAAGGAAAAAGAGATGATGACATTGAAAAATATGAGAGGCCTTTATGAACTATAAGAGGTTACTAGCCACATAGATGTAGCGAGAAGCAGAGTATGGAGTAATAGCAATAGAAGCTTACCTTGGACTACTATGGAACATTGGAGTGTGTTCTACATAACACCAACACAAAATATATTATATGTGAAACCCCATGAAGATGAACAGTGGATTGAACAGCAGAGCAAAGCCAATAGCCCAAAGCTTTTACACTATGCTACTAGAAGAGAGAGCGCTAAGTGATAAACAAAGAAGGAACTTGGACTTAGACTTTGGACCATTCAAATGGTAGACCATGTTGACCATTGAAGATTCACTATGATTTGATTCAGCTTGGTGACATTAGAAAAAAGAGGCTCTATAGTATTCTCACTTATTTTTTGTCCACCATCACATAGTGGATTTGTGAGGATATCATAGATAGCATTGTTATGAAACATATTCTTAAAGAAGACTGTTATGACACATATTCTTAAAAGAGACTAGGAATTGCAAAGAGGCTCTATAGGTTTGTTAGTTATTTAACATTCATTGTTGCTTCACCTAGTGGTCTTTGTAAAGAAGTCATTATTTGTGTAGGAGATCATTAATAAACACCTTCCTAAATAGCTATACTAGAGTACTTTCCACACATATAGTATTATATGCTTCAATGTGGTCAATTATTTTTTACAATTAATTTGATATTCTTTACCTAATAGATATCAGCACATGCGCGTGCACACACACACACACACATACACACACACACACATAAACACACACATGTACTACTCTACTCCCCCTTCTTGCAATGACCTTTTCACATTCACCATGGTTCTAACTTCTCTCTTGTTTAATCCCTTCCACCCTCTTTCTCTTTCTCATTCATGCTAGAAGACCTTTCAGCATAGCTTACTCTCATTCATCCTATAGAATCTTTTCACCTTTATGTGAAATTATTTCATTCACAACATAAAAACAAAATTTTAAACATAAATTAGTTTGTATTCCACCTCCCCTCCTTACTTTGTTTCACTTCCACCTTCTCTCCTTTTCCAATGTGATTGACGTTTCTTCAACCTACTCATCTTTAAAAGCTGTAGAACGATTGGATGGGGACTCAGGGGGTGACTCCAAAGGTGGAGGAGGTGACTCAGGAAGCAGAGCCTCCTTCCTCTCTAGCTTCCCATTATATTTTCACTCTATGGGTATCCAAGTTCCTACTAGACCATTTCTCCATACAAACTTCCTCTTTGATGTAGCTGCCAACATACTACAACTATAGGATTGAGCCAATGTACAAAAACTGCAAGATCCAATCATGGACTCATAAGCTTCTTGCATATCCTTCCTTTTCTTAACATTTTTGGAACTCTTAACTCCTTGTCTATTCAGTCCTCCCACTATTCATTCTATTATACTATTGGCGCACCTTACTTTCTCCCTTGTTGGACTGAGCCATACTACTCTATATTACTACCAATATGCAACCATTTGATGTATTTCTCATAAACCTATGTGCATACCTTTGATTGATTGCTATGACTCAAGTTCTCCTTTCACATTTCTTTCTCTTATGCTTTCTCCTTTCCATTAAGATGTATGTATAGACTTCACCTTCTATTAACTGATTCCACCACCTTTTACACTTTTGTATCAACCTATGCTCCCTTGCCATGGATAAGCTCTCTTCCCACCTTCTTTTGCCTATGATCCTCTTATACTCTTTCTACACTTCCTTATGCTATGCTTTTGACAACTACACCCCATCTCCTTTCACTTCTCAAAATCTAGTATGGTTATGCTCTTGCTCATTAAATTTCTATCATAGCACTATACTTCAAGCCTTAAGTTTCTCTTTCATAAGCTTCCTTAGAATTGCATCATACTCTTTAAATTTACATCCCTTCTATCTTATGATTACTACTCTTCCTATCATAGATTTATAAAATCCCCTATCTATGACAATGTTCTCCATATACGCCCTTATCTTCTAATGAATTATTGCCTCTTTCCACATTTAAACTTTTGTGTTCATGGTGGGCTCATGTTTTCTTACATTTAAGCTTCTAAATTCATGTGGTTTTGATTAAATTTTTATTGTGACCCCGACAACAAGGGAGCAATGTTTATGACACATATCTTCCCAACTAAGCCAACATAGGTTCTCACCCATGTTCTTTATTAGATGGTGGCATGTACTCAAACCCCTCCTCAGTAAAAAGTTGATCATGCTACCCGCATTCAAAGTTCATATCTATTTTACAAACTCCTTTTTATTTTTTAATCATACTATTTTGCAAAATTATGGCTTTTTTGTGAACATATGCCAAATACTTCTCTTTAAATCCTTCCCTTATTGTTTGACATTAAACTATGCAAAAGGCAGCTACAAAGTTTTGTACTTGCATGTGCGTGCACCCACACACACACACACACACACACATGCACGTGCGCCTTGCTCCTTTTCTTTTTTTGTTTGTGGCCGAAGCTATGAGTATCTATGTTAGATCTCAAGCTGACATCTTTGGGCTAAGACTTCCCATTAGAAGGGAAGAGGAGTTAGTTGACAATGAGTTGGCAGATGATGCAGTAGTTTACATGGATGCCACTCCACAGATGCTTACTTCTTTTAGGACAGCATTGGATTTATTTTGCTTGGCGGTGGGGGCGCAGATAAATTGGCATAAATCCAATGGTTTTTGGATCAGTGATGAGGACAATTGAGTTTGGGGGCTTGACATAGGATTCACTTGGGTTCAGAGGGGTGTGCCTATTAGGTATTTGGGCTACCAGGTCGGCTTGGATATTTCTTCCACACAACAATTTGCTCCTGTGTTGGAGAGCATCAAGAGGAAGCTCCTTTTTTGGAGCTTAGCCAAGCCAGATCTTGCCTCTAGAGTTGTGGTGGTCAACCAGGTTCTCTTGGCCACAGCATGGTTTGTTTGTTCTTACTGGTGCTATTCTAGGGACTACATCACTCAGCTCAGGAGATCGATCAGAAAATTTCTTTGGAGTGGGCTTGATGGCACAGCAGATACCTTAGCTAGGGTGGCTTGGGAGACTCTCATCCTCCCTATACAGGAAGGGGGTCTCAATATTATTGATCCAGATTTACAATGCAGAGCTCTACTATGCAGGATGGTGGTGCAGGGACTCATGGAACCTTGGAGGGCCTTTCTTATTAGCAACATATAGAGGTGCACACCTTCTTTAAGAGGAGACTAGATGAGCAGTATTAGGTGGATCTTCACCATAGCACACCTCAGATCACCTTCGTCCCCTCTCATGGTTGCCATTCTGAAAGCATGGGCCAGTTTCAGGAGCACTCTTCGGAGGATTCCTCCTTCCTCTCGTGAAGAGATTGATAGGCAACCCATCATGTGGAATGATAGTATTTTAGATGATCATGGTAGACCACTTGGTGCCTCTCTCTACATGTAGAGGTCCAGGTGGGAGAGGGGACCTGCATCATCTTTGGGGTCTTGGAAAGCTTTCTGCAGGCTTCCAGAGGAGACCAAGTCTCAGTTGATAGGACATCTCAAAGGGAGTGCAGGGAGGATCTTGCAGATTGAGGCAGCCCTTCCAGAGGAGTGGGTAGACACAAATGATATGCCACTCACTTACTCCACTTGGGCAGGTACTTTTACGAGAGGCTGTGTTCCGCTTCAGGTTTTGGCCTTTCGAGATGCACAAGAGGATGCTTTAGTTTTTACTGTGCAGGATGGTGGCAGATGGCTCAGATCCACAAAGGACACCTTGCTTGAGTCTACTTTTCAACCTATCAGGGTTGTAGGTCTTTTGGTGCAGGGATCAGATTCAGAGTGGTTCCTTGACCCAGACCCCTAGCTGCTCTCCACCGGGTCTTGGAGGCTTTGGCTCTACGGGGAGTTCCCACTAGGTATTTACAGTGGGACCCTAGAGAGTGGGAGTGGATTGACGTAGGGCATCGAGAGGAGCATCCCCTTCTTTCATTACATGGTCAATAATGCCAGGAGATTTCAGCCCAGTAGTAGAGGTTGGACCTTCCAGAGTTCCTCATTAGGAGACATTTGATATCACTACGGATCTGTAGAGGTGCTTCTGCAGGAGACTCTGGAAATCCCACAGGAATAGAAAGATCACTCTATTCTTTTGGCTTTCTATCCATGGTGGGATTGTAGTGAACCTTTGGAGATCTAGGTTTGGAGCCGAACCCTACTTGCCCTCATTGCCTCTCTACTTCGGAGACTACTCAGCATTGTTTATGGGATTGTAGACAAGCAAGGATGATTTGGATGGGGGTAGCTAGGATTTTCAGTCACTTTGCCCACTCCCCATTCTTTATGACATGGGGCTCAGTGGCTTGGCTTTCTCTTATGTCATGTTCATTGGATGTGGTACCACACCTTCCTTTTACAGATGTACATGCCTCTGTGGATACTTCTTGGGAGATTTTAGTGAGCATAGCATCCTAGCATATCTGGAGAGCTAGATGCACAGAGGCTATGGAGGGTACTCAGGTTCATCCCTCGCACACTTTGGCTAGTATCTAGATAGACAACACCATACATACTTTGATGGCCGTTTGGATGAGTATGCAAGGAGACTCCCGTGCAGCCTCACAGCTAGGAGGGATTCTTTCTTTAGGGAATGGAAGGATTCTCCTTTCTTCTCTGAGACTCCTACAAGGTTGAGGTGGCACTTTCAGCCTCAGCCTTGGTTGTTTTCCACCTCACTTTGAGGGGGTTTTATTTTTCCTCATGATTTCATGATGTTGTATTTCTGCTCAGAGCTTGCTCTAGCGAGTTTCTTTCTTACTTAATAGAAGTCTCTTTTTTGCCCAAAAAAAAAAAAAAACTCTAGAGGTGCCCTTAAAGATGCTTGGTTCTAACTTTATAATGCTCAATATTCATTATTAATGGTCCTAATCAATGGACCATTTCCCTACTAAAACCTGACTAGAGAGAAGATAAAATTCAAAATCATAAGATTGTGCTCTAAACATATTTGGAATCTCAGCTCCTTTGTGGACACCCCAAAGCTTTGTAATGTCGAATTCCTTGTGGTTTGGTCCATCAAAAATTCATCACCATCATTATGGTATACCTTTCAAATAAAAATTGATCATAGTTTGTGGCTACCTGACCTGGGTTAACATGTTGGGGATGTTGGATATAATTGCTCCTTGTAACAAATAAACTTCTTCATTGGCATTGTGCAAATTCTTGACATTGGGATGGAACAAATTTCATCCAAATATGTCCTTTTTTGTTATCAAGTCCATTTATTTATTTATAAAAGAAAATGACACAACCTCATTCACTATCTTTCATCTCTTGTCCATGTTGACGACAACATTAGATTGGTTTGCCATAGCATACATCATCCTTGCTTTTTGTCAATGCTTAATTTTCTTTGCAGCCTCATAGTGCCTAACAATGTTTAACTCTCTTCTTGATAGCCCAATTGCATTTTTGTCCCTACATTGGTATCCTCAAGTGTCAAAGAAAAATACGTTAAAAAATTACATAAACCATCAGTATAGGCCCCTTCATAGTGTTAGTCTAAAAAATCATTTAAAACCATGTAACATTTTTCCTGTGTGGCTATGTTTTGTCTAAACAATGTGCACATAGAGCCCTTGAGAAAGAGAGAGCTACAGCCAACAAAGAGTCAAAGCTACACGAGTGAGGGAGAGAGATAGATCTTGCATGTGAGGGAGAGTAAGGGAGGCAAAGAGCTTGTAGGCAAGGGAGAGAGTGTCGATAGAAAGAAAAATACAAGCAATAGAGAATCACAACTTGCAGGCAAGGGAGAGGCATAGCTTGCATGCAAGGGAGACAAGCTTGTAGGCAACAGAGGGTGATGGAGACACAAAGCTTGTAGGCAAGGGAAAAATAGAGCCACCAGAGAGAGTGATAGCTATAGTGAGAGGGAGATGAGGAAGTTACAATGCCGTGCATGAAATTTATGCCTTGAAGATGGTTGTGAAAGGATTGTAGCCATTAATAAGTGTGAATAATTGAGCTATGTAAATAATACCTCCATGCCCATCCCAAAGCTTTGCTATTTCCTGGAGAACATGGGTCATGGGACATTGTATGAGTCTCTTTATTTTATTAAATTTGACCTTGGAAATTTACATTTGAAAGGTGCTTCTACAAATATCATCACATGTACATATATTATTGGGAAACATTTCTTAAAGCTAATGTGAAAAATGAAGCGTGAAGCTCCAGAAAGTTAGGATATATAGTGATTTAACTTTCATTGGTTGTTCTTTGCTAAGTGGATGGTGTTTAAATATCATTTTTGATTGAGTTATTTATGTTGAAATGTCTTCTTGAATATATAGATAGATTATATTTTCACACATGAAGTAAAACATGGGGCTATGAAAGATTAATGAACACATTCATCAAGTTATTAGTATATCACAGTTAGTTTTATGTGATCAAAATGTGACAAAAGTATATCACTTGACTTGTGCTATCATGGTAGACGAGCATGAAGGTTTAACAATTACAAGTAGATTCAATTGATATTAAGCTACTAAAGACAATTTGACATTGCTTATTTACATTTAGGCTTGAGAAATAGGGTGCCAAATGCAACAAATCCTTGTTTATGATGGTGGATTCTCATATTCTATGTGGAAAAGCATATTGATTACTCTCTTTATCTCCATCAATTATGCTCTAAGCAAACAACAATCAGATGATGATCAACATTATATGATACTCATTAAAGAAGTTTCATATGGTGAGCATATGGCGAATTGCAAAATTCCATGGTGCAAAATTTTAAATTTACAATGATAGGTAAGCATGCAAGTGTGTGTGTGTACATACTATTGGTAGCTCATCGATGCTCTAATATATATGAGTATCACAAGGCTAGATATTTTTAATGCAATAATTTCACCAGCACAATTTATGGCAAATCCAAAACAACCTCATTGGAATGCAACCAATAGAGTGTCGAGGTACATTTGAGGTACAAGATAACTTGCAATAGAATACAGTGGTAGTCATATGAGGTTGCATTGATACTATGATATTGACTATGTATGCAATCATGAGACCATGTAAGCGAGGTAACCTTTTTTCTAGGCTTCTAGGTCTATTAGATTATTCATTCTAATTTTTAGCGAGAGCGGTTTTTCAATCTCACACTAGCTATTGCTAACTAGTAAAAGGAGAGTGCTATGCAATATCAAGTCCCATGAAACACCCTAAACAACACCCACACAATAGAGCCTTCCATTCTACTCTCGAAAGCATGTATGCCTAATCTTCCACAAAAGGACCAAAAACATATCCGTTCACAATCCTTCTAAAAGACGTGACCCACCGCTTTCTTTGAAAGAATAAGAGACCTCGTGTGGAGCCTTACAACCTCCAATGAAAAGCACGAGCATACATCCACTCCCAAACATTGTGCAATACCAACACAACTCTCACATGCCATGAATCACCAAAGGATAGAGAAAGAGAGCGACATTTACATGGAAACTAAAAGAGAATTGAAGAAAGTGCACGAAGAAGCTGCAAGATACTAGAATTGAGAAGATACAAGGCTGGAGCAACAAAGCATGCTCCAAATTGGTGCTACAATCCTTAGGGAAAGCAAGAACTAGGTGCATCAAGGCTAGGTAACTCCACACACTCCAAGGGTAACACTAGGGATCAATTATAGATGCAAAGGGGGCCAAAATAGCCAAAAGGTAGGTAGGGAAAAAAAACTAGGTGGCTGCCTTGTAAAGGAGATTTAGATTAGGTAAAGTAGATTTTTGACCTAATATTTCTTATATTCAGATCTTGATGTCTTCTACAAAGGTGTAGATCATAGTTCCATCTTGTTGTAAATCATAGCTCCATCTACCCAGCACACTAAAGCTCCTCAATTGGGATTAAAAGTTATGGTGGAAATAGTAAGTGGTGCTTTTTCTAGAAGAGGCAACCTATTTTTCTCCATATTTTCCAAAAAAATTTGCCTTCATGCCTCCAATAGAGGTGAGCACCTATCTTGATTTTCTTTATCGACCCATTCCAAACATGGTACCATCCTCTACTGCCATCCAAAATTTTGTATCCATTGAATTCGTGCTAGAACCGTACAATCTCTTACATTTTGTGATCAAATTCAGGTATCAAGAAACCATGCATCCTAGTAGCCCCCCGAGGTAAGATGGTGGATTCATGTACCATCTCCAAATTCCATTTATATATTCACAGTGTGTATGTAAAACCTACATGCTAATATATTTTCTCCCTGAGGTCTCAAAAATACTTCCATCTATCTAACAAAACTTGCCACCATAGCTACAAATTGTCCCTCACTATTAGACATGCAATCACAAGGCTACTACATCCACTTAGTCAAAAATAAAATCATGATGTAACCCATGCATCTTCACCAACTTGTGATGCATCTCCAACCACATAGATCACACATCAATATAATTATCACACAATTGTACAAATCATATCGAGAATAAAACAATATATCAATATGCTAAGCCACATGGATTTTGTCACAATTATCAATGGAATTGCACTACTTGTCACACTAGTTGAGATTAGATTATTTGGATCATGTCCCTGCATTTCACCACTTCTTCTTAAAAAGGGTACCTCCACTTTAGTTTGCAATTAGTAGTCATGGATGGTTCAAACTTGGGTGTTTAATTTATGTACTATTTTGATAATATGAAATAAAAGTGTTCTAAGTGTTAATCAATCCAACCACCTCCATTGGCTAGGTGCTTTGATAACACAAGGAGGTCCAACCATCAGAGGCACCCAACCCAGACCCGCCTCTGACAAGCCTTTAAGGTAGAGCCAAGAGGGTGGCCACTATTCAATGCGATGGCGCCCCTAGTTAGTATGGCGTTGTTTGCGAAGGCTGTATCCATTTTAGAATACAGTAGTTTAGTTCAAACTCCAAGGCACCTCAAGATGACTATTGGTGGGAAATAGGATTTATAAGGGGCACCTTTCCCCTCTTTATAAGTTGTTGATTCTAGACTTCTAAAATAAAAATGACCTTGCTTAGTTAGACCCATCGGTTGAGTCGTAGCACTCTGCAAAGATACTTTGAGCGATTTATTTGATTCAAGCAAGTACTCTTTCATTTAAGTACTATATCAACATGTTTGATTCAGGTAACCCGATTTGATTCTGTACCATTTGACTCCTGATCTGCTTGCTTTATTTCTCAACTCATGGACATGTTTAGAGAAATGTTGTATCAATATGACTGGTTAATGTAGTAAATAGATCTCATTAACACGTTGTTGGCAACCATGATTGTTAACCTTGCCTGTTACACTTTCCTGTGGTACATGTCTGCGTGAGATGCTCAATATAAAAATTGCAAACTCTTTCACTCTCAGGATGCAGTCAAGTCAATGGACTTCGAGGAAATCAGTAGCAGCATTTTCACAGTTGACAAGCATTTTTACGATTCTAGCTCTCCCCCCCCTGCATTTTCCTACATCCACGTCAGATTGTATTCCCGTTGCACCTTCGTACCCTCTACCAATTGTCTTTCACCATTTACCCATTTGTGTTCATGCTCATCATTCAATTATTATTGGGACAAATTGATGTAATGAGATCATACCAAATGTTACAAGGTTTATGATTATGAGTGTGATCACATGAGTGAGTGTGTGAATACATCTGTGTGTGTAGGTGTGACTAATGATGTGTTAATTAGTAGGTGTGAATGAGTGAATATAGGAGTGTGGTGTTTGATTGAGAGATACTGGGAGATAATTGATGTGTGTCCTTCTTGCTTTGCTACTGTGTAGAAAACACTATGGTTCATGTCCTCATTGCAAAAATTGGCTGCATGGACCAAAGAGATTTCACATTGGATGACTATATATTGCCAAGTTTCTCACTCTCACCAGTCACCTACCACAAGCACAACACCCCATCCTAGAAGTATTGAATTCATACTTTGTGCATGAACCATAAACTAAAACAAGCAGTTGCCACTTTTGACATGGCAGCATTGAATTTCGGCCAACTTGTCGATCATGCACACATGTTGATCCACACAAAGCATGAACTGTCAAACCAAAGAGACGACCACAGCTCTGGTACAGACTATGATGAAAGTAGCAGAGAAGAGAGAGCTCATGAACATCGTGAGTGTAGAAGATCGCTCAAGAAAATCGAGACATAGTCCATGGAACGTGGTCTCGCCAACCCCCGCTTACTCGAAGATGGCACTGAAGCCTCGCTATGGTTACAACATGGTATCTAGTGTCCCAAATACCATAACAATGACCATGGACAAGAAGAATATGGCCTCAATCAAATATGGTGTGCCATATTCCAAATGGCAACTTGCACCATTGATGCCTGTAGATACAATGCACGCCACATGCCACCCCTATGCCAAGAAATGCTTGTCCCCACCATGGACATAGTCCTAGTTCACCTAGCGACAATGGCCATAGAGCTTGCCGATGCTAATGACAAACCCTGTTGCCCTTGCCAAAGACCGCCTCATGGTCGTCCGACCCATATCATTTGTTACTATTAATGCAAGACTCGAGGGTATCTTCATTACCCTTGTCACCACATTGCTGGCAACACTAGTGTCGATAGTTGGAGCTTTTGAATCATCGATCTCAACAATATGTACATTGCGAATCTATCACAGGTGTAGCCATGGGAATGTGGGCATGTAATGCGGCTCTTTTATTTGGTGTTTCTTGAACAGCTAGCACTCACTCTTACAGTGGCCAAGCACATCCTACTCCAATCGATTGTTTGACTTTGAGCATAATGGATTTAATCCCGATTTAATGCACGGTGTGTATCCTTCATCCTACTAACTAGCATTGCCAAGCATCTTGGAAGGGACTATTTGGGTACTTACAGGGATGTCTACATATGTTGAAGGAGAAACGAGAGCCGAGCCTATAACTTGTGAGCTAATTTATCTAGCAACAAGGGTAGCCCTTGTCAAAGTGGGACACAATGATGGGAAGCTCCTTTGTATGTTGATTTAGTAGCCTATCGATCGAGTGAGATCTCTTGTGTTTTTTGAGGTGTAAGAGAGGCTCTTACTTAAGTCAAATGCTGAGCATACGTCTAAGAAGCTAAGAGGAAGTCTTAGCAGGCATCCCCATAGTTGTGAGGTCTCGATGATAGAATTTTGCCTATGCTTGGTAGGGAGTGTATATGTCTTTCCAAGGGGGAGCTTGAAAAGTTTTTAAAGTTCGATTGTGAGATTTTAGACAATGGGTACTCTTGGGAAAGGTTTTTTTCTCATGAGTTTGTGTTAGAAACTCTTGGGGACAAAAAGTTTGGTATATCGTTTATATATGCGAGGGAAATATAGTTGGCTAGTTTGTGGGTGCCTTTGTTTATCATTGATGAATTCCTTTTCCATCAATGCCCTATGTGGGTCGAATGTTTGAATTTTCCTTGTAGTTGGGCGATGCATGCTTGGGAAAATACTCTACATTTTGGCATCTGTGTGGTCTGTGTTAGGATTAAAATTGGTTGTGGATCTTGTTGGGAAAACTTTGAGTAGTCGAATGTTACAGCTGGGGAGGTGTTTGTGCACATACAACAAATACACTTTGGGAATTTTTTTGATACTTACTTCATCTATAAGGAGCATGGACACTTCATGTGGAATTGCACATCTAAAAGTCATAATGTGGCTCTTCATCTAGGGATTGATGTGTATGTTAGTCGTGGTATGAGAGGAGCGGCTCAAGAGTTTATAAAAGGTGCTTAGAAGATCAAGAAAGTCAAGGATGCCAAGAAAGAGTTGGATATTGAACATAATATTGAGGGGAAAATGGTTATCCCACTGAAGAAGAATAGAGGGAAATTGGGGGAAAGGGAAAAGACAAAGTGGATAGAGGGAAAATGAATGGGGAAAAAGGTAAGGACAGGATGGAGAAGGATGGGGATAGGAAGCAGTAGAGTGAGCCAATTGTTGCTTCCCCTTTGTTGGATGGTTCTAAAGGGTGGAAGTTTGAAATTGAATCATATCCCCATGGTAGAAGCAAAGGATGAGGATATAGCTGATGCTCATCAATGAAATCTTGTTTTGGAGGAGAAATCCTTATCAAAGGAGCCATTATAGGAGGCAAAGGCTAGTAATGAAGCTCGACAAGGATAGACCCAAAAATAATTAAGGATGCTGTTAGGAATTTGGGTGGGGGGTTTCAAGATTTCATTTCTTCATGATGACCATAAAGTTCTCTCACAATGAGGTTGTAGATTTGGGGGGGGAAGGCAAATGGTCTATTAGATCTATGTTCAATAGTGATATACTCATAGAATGTAAGAGGTCATTGTGATCCTACAAATCAAAAAGTATGCTTGAAGGTGATTACGGATGTGAAACCAAGTTTTTTTTATTGCAAGAGGTTAAGTGTCAAAAGCTTGTGTATCATGTCTATGTGAATCACTCCTATAAGAGGAGGGGGATATGGCCATGCTTGGGAAGACATCATGTGGTTCCTTTGAGCATTTTAAAGACCATGGGGAACATTTTTTTTGCTATAGGAATTTCTTTGCATGGTTTCTCTTTTAGTATGGTGAATGTTCATGCCCCTAACAGCTCTGGAGAGAGGAGTGAGTTGTGGCATTTTTTAGGTGAGAAAATGGAAGATCCTAAGTGGATGATGCTGGGGGTTGATTGGAGAATGATTGAAAAATATGAGGATAGGTCCCATGTTATAGGGGAGTCAAGAGTTGAGCTAGAGAGTTTGGAGGAGCTCTCTTTAGCATGGGATCTGGTTGACTTTGCAGACTTGATTCAAGGAGGGCTGAGTGGTTTTCATGGTCAAAAGGTAGAATCCAGAGCTAGAGTATATACAAGACTATATGTTCTAGGAGAGGTTTGGTGGATGTGTGACCCTCAATGTGGCTCTACAGGTTTGTCTGATCATTTTCCTTTGGCTTGGTGGTTCTCTCTTCCCATGTTGGTGGAAAGATCATTTGATATTCCTTTCAAGTTGGATTCTCTATATCTGAAGAATGGGGGTTCGGGAGTTAGTGGTTGCCACTTGGTCGAGGTGCAGAAAATGAAGTGAATGGCCGATGTCTTCATTGGGGTAAAGCCACAAGGGGTGTGCATAGTTGCTTTAAGGATTGGTCAAGATAGTATACTAAGACGTGGAAGGAATTTCTTTCAAAGGTGGCTTTGCTCAGAAATGGTGTGCATTAGGCCCTTAAGGTGTCTACCCACAAGATCAAATGCTTGCAATAAGAAGTGTTGTTGAGGTGGAGGAGGGAGGAGGTTTTGCATGCATGGGATTAGAGAAAGTGAAAAAAGAAAGGATTCAAAGTAGGCAATTATAGTTGGCTATCTTTGCAATTGCCCTTCACGTGCTTACTTCCAAGTCATGAAAAGGAAACAAGTGAGAGGGACCATTGACATGATAATGGATATAGATGTGAATGTTGTGACCCAGTTCTCGCACATTGTAGAATAAGGAAATAATTGGGGTTATTTTAGGAATTGTATTTAAAGATGCAAGAGATATGCGAGATTGTGAGCTATCAAGTGTCTAGCAGTGATTGGAGTGGATTGAATAGACCTTACATAGTTGAAGAGCTATGGGAAGCTCTTAGGATCATGGAGAAGGAGGCTTGTGAATGGATTGAATGTGTAGAACTTGTCAAGGAGGATTTAGTTGATATGGCTAATGTTCTAGTCCTAAGGGCTATTTGGGGCTAGTGAAACTTTTCCCTAAGAGGCCCTCTACATTGAGGGTTGGGGACTCATGTCCAATTTCTATGCTAAAAAATTCTTATAAGAGTTTGGCTAGATCCCTAGCTCTGAGAACATCGGATGTCTGTATGAAGATGGTGGACAAGGAACAGGCGGGTTTCATTAAAGAAATGGAAATAATACAAAAATATATTGAATGTTTTCTTGACTTTGGATTATTAAGGTCCATCTTTTGATGTGGAATCTGATCAAGTGACCAAGTACCAATCACTATGACCAAGTGAACTTGTTAGAACAAATTGATATTTTGGGCATAGCATATGGTCTAGACATTACTGAATGTAGGACAGTGTGTGAAGTTGTGTGAGCACTTCAGTAGGCGAGTCTAGTGACTTGGCAGTTAGGTATGTTAGGTTGGTGTGATGTGTGGATTTGGAGTGATCATAGGAGGTAACTGATTGAGCTAATCATGGAGATGATTGTGGATCTGGATCTACCAACATGGAGGCAGTTGCCTATATATGTAACCACTCATGAATAAAGACTTGTTCATTGTGATTCATCATTTGCCTCATTTGCCACAATGTTCCAACAGAACCTTGGTTTGATAAGGCTTCAGTCGATGACCATTAAATATACCTCGGGAATGATTTGTTCTTGTAAGCCTTCCAGTTGCACTATCCCATTATCAAACACATCAATCAACCTATATTGTCCATTACATCTAAGCTTCAAATTGGGAGTGCATGGACCAAGCTTGGCATGGCTTGGCATTGTTCAAAAGAACAAGAAATCTCCTTAATCGGTGGCATCAAACAATAGATGAAATGGCATGACATGACAAGGGCAAGCACCCCATCATGTATGCAAGCAAGCATGCATGCATGCATGCATGCGTTGGAGCGTTGTATAGATTGTGGGTGACGTGAGCGAGCATCATAAGAGGCAACCACAAAATTTAGTAATAATAAGCCGCCCCCATCAGCGGTCTTGTTGTCGCGCTCTCTAAATGATTGTCCTCCTGAGTCCTACTACCAAACTCCAGCTCGCTGAACTGTGATCTCCATTCTCAAGAGCAAGGCATCGCACACAGAAACAGAGACAGAGAGCGAGAGCTCACCTTGTCCTCCTCCCATCATCAAGTAGGTAGCTACAGCTGTTTCGCTGCTTTTGGTTATCCTCCCTCATCACTCAATCACCACTACCAACTCTTAACTTCTTCTGTGTACTATTTACTTTCTACGTGAGGCCCGCGCACTTTCCCAGTTCATCCTACGGTCTCCGAGTTTCTTCACCGACTCACCGAGACTGTGCTCAGTGAATTAGTGACTCGCCTGCCTTCATAAGCCTCTCGAATCTTGACCGTGTTTTGGTGTATTTTGACAGTAACTATTTTGACACAGTTGTCAACCCTCTCGGCTCTAGGCGAGCCTAATGCCCACCGCCCTTCGAGGCTTGAGCTTCTTTCAGTCTTTAAAGTTCAAACACATTGGTAATAACTACCATCTTGCTCATGAGCTCATTTAACACAGGACAGGTCACAGGAGTAAACCTGTTCCACCTGAGTCCCATTGTATAGCTCGTCTAGCAAGCACCCATGATGTGAGCAGTCCTCCAGGCCATTTGTTATAGCTAGCTGCCTTCACATTGCTTCCTTCTCCTATCCTATAGCTTTCCACCCACTCAAGATTGACTCCTTCACCAGCCCACGTCCACCTTCCTCCTCTACTTACGACGGAGCCGCGACTTTTCTCTTTACTGTTTTCAGCTACCGGGAATTGACGTGCCGAACTTTCGAGATTGGTTGACGGGTGGCGTCGAGTCGGATGCATGCGCAGGTCCACAGCGCTTTCATTATATTGTCTCATCTAAACAGTGTCCAGCTGTGTATTGCAGATTTCCAGTCTGCGTTGGTAATGACTCGGTATCGTCACTGTTACGACATAAAGAGCAGGCAGGCATAACGAATTGCTACAGATGGCGAACCCGGTCCGCTTGCCTGCCTTTCCTTCCTAAACAGCCTCACCGGGCCCTCGCACCTTCTAGATAATTTGTGCAACCTCGGCTTCCCTTTCTTGGGCAATCTCTCTGAGTTACTCCCCCGTTGCTCATTCTCTTCATCAGTATGGATGAGAACAGACCACCGCGGGGGGAGACTAACACCGGAACTCCGGCCATCGTGATCAAGATCAAACTGGGGTTGCCAGATTTTTTGAGATCCGTCAAACTCAAATATGTGAAGCTCGGTTACCACTATTTGATCCAACATGCCATGTGTTTGTTGCTCGTTCCCCTCTCGGCAATCGTAGCAGCCGAGATGGGAAGGTTGCGCTATGTGGGTGTGGGGGCTTTGTGGGATCAGCTAAAGTATAACTTGGTGAACGTTCTGTTCTGTTCCACTGCCCTCGTATGTGGAATTACAATATACTTCATGTCTAGGCCCCTTTCAGTGTATTTAATCGACTTTTGTTGCTACAAACCGATGAAGGAGGATATGTGCAGCAACACCGACTTCATGCGGTATTCTAGAGCGACGGGAGCTTTCAACGACAGAAGCCTGGATTTCCAACGGAAGATCTGCGAACGCTCTGGCCTCGGCGACGAGACTTATTTACCGCCTGCCGTAATAACAGAGCCTCCGAATCCGTGCATGGCAGAAGCTCGGATTGAAGCAGAAAGGGTCATGTTCGGTGCTATGGATGAGCTGTTTGAGAAAACAGGAATAAAACCGAAGGACGTGGGTATTCTTGTGGTGAACTGCAGTCTTTTCGGTCCCACTCCTTCGCTCTCTTCCATAATCGTGAATCACTATCACATGAGGGGAAACATAAAGAGCGTCAATCTCGGTGGCATGGGATGCAGTGCCGGACTGATTTCCATCGATCTTGCAAAGCATCTTCTACATGTGCATAGAAATACTACCGCACTAGTGGTCAGCATGGAGAACATAACGTTGAATTGGTACTGGGGTAACGATCGATCGATGCTTGTGTCGAATTGCATTTTCCGCATGGGAGGAGCAGCAATTTTGCTTACTAACAAAAAATCCGCACGGAAACGCTCAAAGTACAAGCTGGTTCGCTCAGTCAGGACCCACAAAGGAGCCGACGACAAATCTTTCAGCTGTGTGTTCCAGCAGGAAGATGCAGAGAAGAAAATTGGCGTGTCCCTTTCAAAGGAACTGATGGCTGTCGCCGGGAATGCGCTCAAGACTAACATCACCACTTTGGGGCCTCTGGTTCTTCCTCTTTCCGAACAGATCTTATTCTTTGCCAGCCTTCTGGTAAGAAAGTTCGCACGGATCAAGATGAAGCCTTATATTCCTGATTTCAAATTAGCGTTCGAGCACTTCTGCATTCATGCTGGAGGTAGAGCTGTTCTTGATGAGCTGGAGAAGAATTTGGATCTTTCAGAGTGGCACATGGAGCCGTCCCGTATGACGCTTTACAGGTTCGGGAACACCTCTAGCAGCTCGCTTTGGTACGAGTTAGCGTACACTGAAGCAAAGGGCAGAGTTCGCAAAGGGGACAGAATTTGGCAAATAGCTTTTGGGTCTGGCTTCAAATGCAACAGTGCTGTGTGGAGGGCTTTGAAATCTATAAAGCCAAATGAAGAACACAATGCTTGGTCTGGTTTCGCCGAAAAGTTTCCTGTGGATGTACCCACAATGAGGAATCTATAGAGACACAGTGACGTTTATGCGTGGGCATTGGATTATATGAAAGTTGTCCGTACTCAAGGGAGCACTTGGAAGTCCAGAGTCCAGATGGCCTGCTCTTGTAAACCGCATCATGCTACTTGTACACGGTGTACCGATTCTTCTGCGCAGTCTGAGTTTTTTACAGCTTAGGCAACGCATATTCGCATCAATGTAATAGTTGCGCAGTAGATGTGTAATGAATGGCACCATGCTTCTCATTCAATGTAATTCCTTACACAATGTAATGGCATCATACTACAGTCTACTTTTGCAACGGGTGTACCGATTCTTCTGCGCAGTCTGAGTTGTTTTTACAGCGTAAGCGACGTATCAATATACTAATTGCGGACTTGTTTAGCGGTAGGGCAGAAAAGCCCATCGCTTGAAATCCCACATTGTGAAAAGCCGAAGAAAGTTCTTGTTAAGAATCCATGCCTTCGTTTAAGGCGGTGGAGACGGCGCTGAATAATTAATTAGGATGAGTGGTTAGTTGGTATGACGACGTGGTGGAGGTGGCTGGTGCGTGCGTGCCAAAGATTTTGGAGGGGTGCGTGTGTGTTATGTGTTGTGGTGGTGGAGGGTCGGTTGCGTGTCTCATTCGGTTTGAGTAATTTCGTAGTGGAAGGTGGACAAGAAATGGATGGATTTAAAGGGCAATAATATGGGACGAGTAACCTGACCGGGCTAGAGACCCGCTTCGTTGGGTCTCAAGGATAGGATCCTTAGGTTCCTTGAAGTTCAAGGAGTAAAATTTAAGGTTTTAATTTACAAATCTAATGCATTTTACAAAATTATCAAATTGGATCTTTAGCATTGCCTTTAGTGGGGGAAAATATTTTCGATAACATTGCATCTCTCTCTCTCTCTCTTTCTCTCTCTCTCTCTCAATCTGAAAGTTTACAAATCTCAACGTTTGTAAGCTTGCAAATTTTCAAACCAAATCCCAATGAAGCCCTAACAATGCCTTTATTTGGAAAAAAAATATCTTAAACCAATAGTGTGTGTGTGTGGAAATCACCCATTATATGATGACCTCTTATACCAACAACTTAACAACAAAACTTTTATAAACACAACAAACATACTAATATCTAAATGCAAGCGACATAATTTAACAAAAAATGTGTTCTATGAATAAGTATACTTAGTATACTTCAAACGATACATCCGAGAATAATGCATGAATATGCGAGAATATAATATGTGCATAAGTTTTCCAGAGACAACCCCAAAGCCCACATAGTCCCTATATCCTGAAAAGAACATAGAGGTGCTATGTAGTCTAATGATCCTAGCAACTTCTTAGGGAATCACACCACAAAATCCAAAGTGTATCCGTCCCCCAAAAAGTAGGTCGTAGATATGGACAGATAAACATAGAAACAAAGCCATATATGAGGTCCACCCATAAAGGGGCAACAAAATGAACTGCCCTAATAAAAAAAGCCTACGTCTATTTATTGCAGTCCCACACGGGAGTCGTTCACGGTTGTACTCTGGAGAGAAGTGCCGGATCACACTTATGCAAGGCAAATAAATCAAGTTAAAGGATTCCAATTACCAAACCAAAAGACTTTTGCAACTCATTAGTTAGAACACTTACGTGTAGGAGAACTGATAAGGTGTAAGAAATGATATATATATTCTCCATTTTCCCCACAAAAGAAAGCATTCCATCAGGACTACATGCTCTTCATAACCCAAAAAGCACACAGATATCCTTTGATGTCCATAGGCCCCCGCAACTCGCCGAGTAAGGATACGATGGTATCCGAGATGCATGTACCCCCCAAAGAAATGATCTTTGACTTGGAGCTCCAACAAAAAACTCGAATCGGGAACGAATCTATAAGAAAAAATAACATCAATCTTAAACTCTTATCTATAGTCGAAATCAGTCTCACTTATTGCGAAAAAAATAAAGCCACAAAAAGGATAGTTTATTCACCCAAGATAAGATGCAAACTCTAGCAAGTCAATCAGCAGCTGCGGTATCACCGGAGCTGACCAATATATCTGGGACCTGAATATTTCTAAATGTCAATAAATATATATTATTAAATAGGTCAGGTTAGCATTTAGCTATTAAAACAAACAGGTACCTCTGATATTAGATCGCTGAGATGGTGGTGAATGTGAATGATTCATCCATCCTACCATATTGCAATAAAGATACACAGTGTCAGAGTATATATAGAGAGGAGAAAACCACTAGAATCGCCAAGCCATAATATTTAGAGAATATACTATGCACTTTATAATATTTCTAAAGACAATATGAATGGAATTTAGTCACCAAAGAAAGTTTGAAGAGGGTTTGAAAGACAAAGAGCATACTTTAGCTTGTTGTTGTTGCCAATTGCAAAACGTCCTTGCATACAACATTGGCGGTAGAAACCATTTCTCCACCATCAGCATTGGCCTCACACGCATCACCTTGAAGGAATACCTTAATAGAATTTGATGATCGGACACGTGAGAAAGTCACTTACAATTGCCCATAAGTAAACATTGGCGTCGCCAGATATAAGCCAAGAATAGACATTGTTTGGCCTTGTGATTTGTTTATTGTCATGGCAAATGCTAGTTGAATGGGAAATTGCCTCCTCCTGATTTCAAATGGAAGTTTTAAGCTACCAGGAAGGAAAGTAATCCTTGGAATGAACACTCTATCTCCAGCATTGGCACCAGTCGTAATTTCACCTTCTAACACCTTTGTGTGGAATTCTTTGCATATCAATCGGGTCCCATTGCAGAGTCCTTGTCGAGGATTCAGATTCCGTAACAAAATGATTGGAGCATTCTCGATAAGGTGGGTATCCACCTCCAAGATCAAGGCTGTTCAGATACTCTATTGCATAATAGAAAGGATCTTCACCAGAGTTGATCATTGAATCTACACTTAGATACTCTTTTTCATCCCCTGGCATTGCCCTCAGTGCAGCATTATTGATTGCATCGACCTCAAGGTTTCGAGGTGCTAGAATAGCGCGGTCTCGAAAATATGGTGCATAATCCACAACCCTTGCAAGTCCTTGATACACCTGTTGAATAAGGCCTTCCATAGAGTTTGTATCTAAAAGCATTTTCGATGGAATTACCTTCTTTTATGCATTTGTTTATCCCATTTCCAATGTCCAAAACCCACTGTATGAATTCATGCTCTGTTGAACTATCACCATTTTTGAGAACTTGCATATTTTGTGTTAGCCTTAATACCTTAATGTATCTCCATAATTTTGAGTGGCATAATGTAGCATTAACAATCTCCTCTCGTCTTGCCTTTGGAACCACTGGCAATACCTGTCTAAAATCTCCTCCTAACAATACCACCTTTCCACCAAAGAGCTTATCGTTTGACATGATATCTTGCAATGTTCGATCCAATGCTTCAAATGCAAACCGATGCGTCATTGGTGCCTCATCCCATATTATCAACTTAGCCAACTTCAAAACATCTGCAAGTTGACTGTTGACATTTACATTGCAAGTGCTAGTGGCATGCAAATCCAAAGGTATCTTGAATCGTGAGTGTGCTGTGCATCCATTGGTCAAGAGTAATGCTGCAATCCCTGAAGATGCACATGCCAATGCGATATGTCCCTCACCACGTAATCGAGACAGCAAATAATTATACATAAAGGTCTTTCCCGATCCTCCCGAACCATCAAGAAAGAAAACCTCACCAAGATCTGCATATATCCTTGATCAAATGCAACCCGTTGACAATGGTTCAGGGAACTTTCCATTTGTTGGCCAATCTATTCCTCTTTCTCAACATTGAACATTCTTTCTTCTTCCAATAAACCATTTGTAGCTGACAAATACGATCTGTCGAGTATAGGCAATCCATCAAACTCTGCCAACCTTCATCCATGCTGATGAAGAATGTGATCCATGTAAACTAGCGCCTTATTTATTGCCACTGCACATCGGTCAATTACATTCCCCAAACTTGCTTCCAATGCGTGGGAGAAATCATCTGAAAGATCAAAGGAGAATCTTTCCCACAAAAGGCCTGGAGACATTGGCTCACAAAAAACCAAAAGTGTGACAAAGAGGTGTCTTAATTGTACACTATTTTGATAAAACACACCCTCTTGCATACACACAAACCACTCATCATCACTTTCCAACAAACCTCTGGCCACACATGCTGCCTTGAAAGTAAAAAAAACTTGCCCATCAAAAGTGCATAGCTCATCAAAAGACTTGCAACCCTTGCAAACGTTAAGCAACATACTCATGAAGTAGAGCTCTCCAGCAGACGGGGAAATATTATACATTCGGCCGATGGTATTGCCCTGCTTTCTTCTAGTCCACTTTTTACCACCTTTGTTCCAGACTAACTCGCTTGGAAAGTCACCATAGAGTAAATTATTTAAGTGAACCATTCTGTGAGAGTAGTCTTTCTGTTTTGGTCTCTATCCACTATGTTCGGCACATCATCATCATCCTGAAATATAATGTTATTCATCATTGGAAGATGAACTTGCAACCTTTGGACATCTGGTTTTTCATCTTGCATAGCATACTCATGAATCCGCCAGCACGCTTCTGATGTGTTGACACATACCGTGCATCTAAGTAGCGACTAATCTCATCAATGCCACCATCAAGTGGGTTGTGCATTTGTCCTTGTCCTTCCATACGATTTATCTGCATCCTAATGGTTGCTCTATCATGGCTCTTGTATACGTATTTATACAAATACTTGACTGCTGTAATTGTTGAGCCAATTTCAACATTAATATGTGCCTTGTATTTCATGGAGAGGAAAGGATTAAAAGGCACAATCCAACGATTATCTATTGTAGCCCCTTTCAACTGAATCTTTATGCCATCATCTCGATACATCTAAATAGGATAACCATCATTGCCCACCACAGCTGATTGAGAGAGCACACGTGGGTAACGGCGACTACATTTGCCATCAATCATGCAAGCAGCAAAGGCATTGAGTGCACTACAGGGTCCATGAACATTACACTACCTAACAATCTCATGCAGCTCAGGAAAAAGTGTACTATCGGGTAGCTCTGCGCATACCAATCGATCATAGTGACCAATATCCATAGGTTTGAAGGCACCTTCCAAAATCAAGAGTATATGCTAGTGTGGCAAGCCTCTCTTTTGAAATTCAATCACAAATACATACCCAGCTACTTTTCCAAACAAATCATGCTTCGTAATTGATTGCATCATATCCTTGTGCTTTTGATAAAACACACAGGTTGTCAAATCTGGCCGATCTTGTGCAGTTTGTCCTGGCAGTAATCCTTCAGATATTTCAAGCCAGTTGGGATTGCAAGTAAATGTGATGAATAAATCAGGTTTTCCCTTTTTCCTTACAATTTCCATTGCATCTTGGTTAATTGACACATATATTGTGGCCCTCCAGTGAAAGAAAATGGCAACACAACTTTATGGCCTGCAGCATTGTCCATTACATTGTGTGCCCCATCAGCTGCATTGACCATGTCCATCAATCCCTGGTAAACCTCTACACGTAAAGAAGCTTGATTGTTGTGTATCCAGACCAACCTAGACTCTTCTATACTAATATATGCATCAACAATATATTGTTGCAACAATCTCCCCCCACGCAAAAGACATGCATTTGTATCTAGCCTCACCTGCAAACGGTATGCATAGTACTCTCTTTGCGTAACACTTTTTTGACGTATCTCATGCAGTGACATGTCATTAGGAGCATCACTATATGGGATGTATATATGCCAGCCATCCTCCCCTCGAGGAAACAACAAAACATACATGAGTGGCATGTATGATCGATGCAAATTAGAGATTCTTTTGACATGGCCATTGCGGGTTAAAATTTGAATATCCCGGTTCCCAACATCAGAGTCGTCCCCTTGCCCTGGCATGATAGCTGCAACCTCGCTAGCTGTGGGAGCCAGGTATTGCCTAGAGGTTGAACGTTTCTCACAGATCCATCTTCAGCTCTGCATGTGGATTTCGTCTCAAAACTTCTCCCACAGCTACCAATGCATTGGCATATGGATTGCATGCATGCATCATTCTTTGCAATAACTCCAAAATGCTAGGATCCAAACCAAGCATGCCATCCAAACGGTTTTGCAATTCATGCTCCCTGTCACATACATACAGCTGTGCAAACCATGGGACTCCTTGTCTAGCTTCGTCAGGCAATAAATTCCCAACATGATGGTATATGCTACCATGCACTCAAAAGGTTTGTACATCTCTATTTCCGAAAAACATTCCATCGAGTTGAGCACGCAATGAAACAAAGGCCATCACACTATTATAAGCTCTTATGTTCCACTTAAATAGTCTACTTCTAGCATCATTGCCATTCAATAAAACTTTCAAATCCTCAGGTGGTTCCTCTAATGGAAATAGTGATACATGTCCAACCTTACAACAGTGCTTTCCCACAACTTGATGCACATTTCCTCTCGTCTCTTGCTACCACAATTGAACATTGCAAAAACTACAGAAGTGATTCATAGCTCCAAGCGATTGAAGAGTAGAAGCACAAAAGACCACTGGGTATAAAGATGGGTGTCCCACATCATCTCTTAAGGGAAATCGGCGCAAAATAGAAAGGCATCCCTGTGCATTGAAAACTGCAGGCACGTTGCCAACAATGCGTTGTCTTGCAACTGAAACGCTAAAAGACCTAGTTGCAACCAATCGAACTCTTCTTGTTATAGTTGGAGTATTTGTCTCATTCCTTTCTCCCAACGTATCCTGTCGCACATTGTGTGCACCATCAGGACAAAATTCCACAATTGTCTCTATGTTTCTAGTAGCTTGTTTTTTGAACATTGTTCTTTGTCTAGCAAAATCACGCCGTGCCCTACGTGTTGAATGTAACATTTATCTCCTATGAAGATGTTTGAATGTGAAATGCATTCCACCATCTCCTGTAAATAAACACAACTATGTATATATTTCCCTCTCTCTCTCTCTCTCTCTATATATATATATATATATAGTTGATTCTTTGGATAAATGCGTGAGTGTTTCTCCATTCATGTGTGAATGTAGTGTTGCATTTATCTATAGTTATTTATTTTTTAATTTATGTGTGTACATATATAGGCACACATACACACACACACACACACATGTTTTCTACATGTGTATGAATGTGGTGTTGCTATATTTGTAAGTTAATGTTTGTATTTGTTCAAGTCTATATTACATGTTGCACCATCTATAATATATTTGCATGTGTGTGTATCTGTGTGCGTGGCTATCTATCTATAGAACTATCTATCTATTTAACATACATATAGTTAATTCTTTGGATAAATGTGTGAGTGTTTCTCCAATCATGTCTGAATGTGGTGTTGCTCTATATGTGTGTCTATACATTTATCTATAGTTATTTATTTTTTAATTTATGTGTGTACATATATAGGCACACACACACACACACACACACACACACACATGTTTTCTACGTGTGTATGAATGTGGTGTTGCTATATTTGTAAGTTAATGTTTGTATTTGTTCACGTCTGTATTACATGTTGCACCGTATATAATATATTTGCATGTGTGTGTATCTGTGTGCATGTGCGCACACGCACATGTGTGTTGATTATTTGGACATATGAGTGAGTGTGTCTCTAAGTACATGTGAATGTAGTGTTGCTATGTTTTCATGTGTGCACATTTGTATCTGCATGAGCTTACATATATGCATCTTGACTCTCACCTACATGATTATAATCTGCCACTCATCAATTTATTTTGTGTGTGTGTGTGTGTACCTATATATGTACACATATGTTTATATGTTAATTCTTTAAACGTGTGTGTGAATGTGGTATTGCTATATTTGTAAGTTAATGTTTTCATGGATTTACATCTGTATTACACGTGGCAATATATTTGCATGTGTGTGTGTGTGTGTGTGTGTGGCGTGTGTGTGTGTGTGTGTGTGTTGATTATTTGGACATATGAGTGAGTGTGCCTCTAAGTATGTTTTCATGTGTGCACATCTGTATCTACATGAGCTTACATATATGCATCTTGACTCTCATCTACATGATTATAATCTGCTACTCATCCATTTATTTTTATTAAAAACACATATGTATACATTTTTCTCTAGAGAATAACTATATTTTAACTTTAAATTTTTGTTAAGATACAAACGAAAAGAGGATACAAAACTTCGAAGTAATTAAATACACCACTCATCCTTTCATTTTATTCGAGACATGTACACTTTTTCATATAGATAACCACTATATTAAAACTTAAGATGAAGTTGAACAATTTGAAAGTGTTCTTCTTACAAAGGAAAAGTGGATACAAAACTTTGAATATTCCAATGATGAGGAAACTTTGACCTCCAATGCAATATCTATACATACGTATCAATTCAATTGCGATGGATTGCAACCTGGTCTAGCTTTCAGCTCATACGTGTCATCAGAGTTGTCAACCTATTCAAACTAACTTTAAATGTTGACACCTCGCTGTGCAACAATTTCACTTGTTCCTTTAGGATATCTACTTGTAGCCTACACCCTTTATTACATACAATTGAACCTTCTCCACCCCTTCCGAGAAGATCTTGCATGTACTCATTTGTGGCCTGTATGCCACTCTCGATTCGGGAAATCCTTGTGATGATAGTGTTAACAGATGTCCCCGCATCCTCTCTCATTGCTCCATCACCTTCCGAATGGATTCCGCTCCATAAGGAGCTGAGATATGTCGCATTCATTGCATTAGCATGTTCATTATGCTCACACAATTCATGAATGGACTTCAAATGCTTTGTGATAGCAACAACATTTTGGCTTGAGGAAGGCCCCGCTCTTGTGAACCATCTCATTGTTCGACGACTTCGATGTCCATCTAAACATTTTGCAATAGCAATAGTGTTTTGTTTTGAAGAACTGTGTCTAGTTGCTTGCTTGGTTGCATAAGTGGAAGGCCCACCCCTTGCAAGTCGTTTAATTGCACAAAGGCCTTTTCATTCACACATAGATGACACTATGATATCTCGAATGGCCTCTTCAGTTGGGACAATGACCGAAGTCATATTTGCAACTGTGTCCAAAATAACTTGTGAAAATCTTTGTATGTCGATGCATGTGATTGCATGCGTGACTGCACTAATAGGTGTGCATCAACTATTTTCTCTTCATGAGCCTAATATACTGATACTCTGGGTACTATGCATTATGCTAACATATAATTGCTAGGGGAGATAGGCCTAAAAGCATGCTTCAGGTTGCAAAAGAGAGTGCTTGGGCAAGAGCTCCTACAATTTAAAAAAAAAACGTGCATGTTTGGTTTTCTAATTGTTGTGTGCGTGTCATTGGTACATGTGTGTAGGCATATTAAAATGTGTGTCATGACCCCTACCTAAAGAAAATATTTCTTTAAAAGTTTGCACAAACAAATTCCTTTAGAAGCTTCAAAAACAATGTTATTTTTCAACACTCAACTTTCAATGTCACATCTAAGGTCCCCTACCCATGAAGAATGTTTTTTAAAAATAAATTCAAGAGAATTTGAGAAGCCTTTAAAAAAATATACTCTAGTAACTTTCACCACTCAACTTTGAATGTCACATCAAAGATCCCTTACCCATGAAGAATGGATTATTTAAATAAATTCAAGAGATAATTTGAGAAGCCTTTTAAAAAAATTACCTTAGAAGCTTTAAAAATCTATTTGGGAAAAAAATCAACATCACCAACTTGAAGTGTAAGCGGTGGAGGGGATGTCCCTATAATGCAAATAGTTAGCGAGATGCCACCGATTGGACTGGACTACCTACAATAAAGAAGACCAACTATGGACCGTTTTTAAACATATTAATCTCTTTACATCTTTGAAAAAAGTATGCCTTAAAAGAAACTCCAACTATAGCCATCATAGTACACATGCACACACACACACACACACACACACACACACAGAACAAATTAAAGAGATAATTTGAGAAGCCTTTTTAAAAATTTATGTACGCATGTAGCCATAGCTATTCGTGCACTATGCATTATGCTAACATATAATCGCCAGGGAAGGAAGGCCCAAAAGCATGCTTCAGTTTGCAAAGAGAATGCCCGGACAGAAGTGCCTACAATTGTGTGCATGTCATTTTGATACATGTGTGCATGCATATTAAAATGTGCGTTGTGACCGCTACCCTTCAAGAAAAGAGTTCTTTAAAAGTTTGCACAATGTTAAATGTCAACACTCGAATGTCCCCTATCCATGAAGAATGGATTTTTAAAATACATCCAAGAGATAATTTCAAAGCCTTTTAAAAAATTTATTATATCAACTTTCAACACTCAACTTCCATTTGGTCAAATCTTGAGGGGGAAGAGAGGAGCAAAAGCTACTCCAGCTTATTCCTCTATCATATATATATGAGTATACATGGGCACTATACAGTGGGTGGGCACACTGCCCTTTACCCCAACAACCTCCCACTTAAAGGCAGTGTGCCTTTAAGGGAGTATAGTATACATATAATACAATCAGCCATAGGCTGAAAAATAAGATGACCAGACCGTCATCCTATGCCCATCGGCACTTTACAATGTGCAAAGTGCATAGAGGATAAGCTGCTAGCAGACATCCGGTTTGCGAGATAGAAAATGACAAGCTATAGATGCCTGTCAACCAAGATCTCATGCCAGATCTCACTGGGAGAGTGAACTCTCACCACCACGTGCTCCTGTGCTAAGTCCATAACACCCGAACTGTCACTGTGTAAAGAAAATGTCTCTGTATCACCTGTGACCATAAGCACATGCCCTACAATAGACCTCTGCTGGTCTACCCAACCTGCATCACCTGCATGCTGCTCCTGGAAGCATAAGGACCTGATGTCCACAACCGCTTCCCTACTGCCAAAAACTACCATAATCATGCTACCAACTCCCACTGCAACGGAAGCAAGAACCGGAAGTGTAGCCCTAATGGCAAACATGTGAGAACCAAGTCTCAACACAGTCATGGATGCATGAAGTACTATGGCTACCATATCAACCATAACTTGCTGCTCAATTGATCTGTGACTCAAACCTGCAGTGTTTCAAGTATGGAGCCAACACAGGCAATGGAGTACTCAGTAACTTTCCCCTCTCCATACTGAAACAACCAAGTATCTAACAAACATCATCAAGACCATGCAACTCCCACTGTAAAGCAGCCCTGTCCATAAGGAACCATATGGCAAGTAACCTCAGAAGGATAGCAACCTCCTGAATACTGAGACCATAACCTGTCTCACTGCGCATCACATCCTGAGCTCTCATAACGGTATCAAACCTATGAAGCCAAGCTCGAGGGGATTGCTTCTTGCCATGGAGGCACTTACAAAGCAAACATATCAATGATTCCTGCCCATGCGCAATATGACCCGAGTCAATAACTGCAGAAACCACATCTATCCTGGCATAACCAGCTAATGGATCATACCGGGCATCATTAGCCAAGGTATCCTCCTCACCATGCATAGCCTCATCCTCATCTACAAGAGGCACTCCGCATCCTGGGAGTAAACTATAACTGTCCATAGAAGATGCATCAACAATCTCCATAGGAGTATAAACCTGTGGAATACTCGAGACATCTGACCGTCTCTGACCAAAATCAGGAAGTAATCGTGGTTGTCCCAACTTTATAACTTACTCACCGTGGGAAAAATCTCCCACTCCAAGGGATATGGGCTGCCCCTGCAAAGAATTCGGAGGTATCAGTGCACTTACACCCTCCTGGAATACCACTCTCCTGCTATCCAAAGTCCTGGGCTGTCTAAACATAGCATCCTCTCTGAAATAGACATTATGGCTGCGTATCAACTCTCTAGTTGAAGAATCCCATAACCTGTAGTCCCTACTGGACTCACTATATCCAAGGAAGATACACCTCCTCGATCGGGAACCATGAGCATAAGCCTCACAGCCAAATACACGTAAATGCTCATAACATGGTGCCCTGCCTGTCAAGAAGTCAAATGGCACTCTACCATTCAGAGATCTCCTGGGTGACCTGTTAAGCAAGTATGCAGCTGTCTTACATGCCTCAGCCCAATAGCATTCAGTAAGACCTGCATATCGTAGCATGCTACCAATCCTGTCTAATAGAATCCAATTTATGCCTTCTGCCAAGGCATCATGAGCAGAAAGATGAGGAGTGGTCAACACCCTCCTGATACCAAGTGTATCACATAGATGCTGAAATCTAGACGAGGTAAACTCTGCATCACCATCAGTCATCAAGCTCAATAGCTTCTTTCTTGACTGATTTTCAGCATTACCCAACAAGCGCTGAAATGTATCATATACATGATGCTTCTGCCGAATCGGATATACCCATATGTACTTTGTAGCAGCATCAATAAATGTCACAAAGTAAGAGGCGCCACCCAGTGTAACGGTAGGCATAGGCCCACAAACTGCACTATGAACCAACTGCAATGGCTCAACATACCTCTCACTGACTATCTTCCTCACAAAAGAGGATCCTGACTGCTGACCATCATCACAATCATGACATAAAATTTGAGAGACATCCATAACAAGAATGTATCTCAATGTTGTAAGGGCTTCCATACCTGCAGTAGACATATGTCCAAGTCTGGCATACCATAAACTAACTGATGGGTGCTTACTAATCATAAGCATCTTATCTTGGACGCCTGATACATGCAATGCATAAGAGAATCCAACCCGTGATCCCCTAGCCATAACTAGATTGCCTCTAGCAATCTTCCATGCATGATCACCCAAAGAGACATGATAACCTCCCTCAACCAACTGTCCAATACTGATCTTGCTTGTAGCAAGTCTTGGTATATGTCTAACCCTCTGTAGAACAAGAATAGAGCCACTAGGCATAACAAGGTGGATATCCCCATAATCATAGACATCCATAGAATGATCAATGCCCATCAAACCACTCTCCACAATGCATTCCTGATATGCACTGAACCATGACCTATGAGGGGTCATATGACATGAAGTACATGGATCTAACATCCAATTACCGAGAATGGGTATATCAGTGGCCAAGAAGGAGGTGTCAGACATAGACAAAAGAATGCCTTCATCACTGCTACTGTGAGTGGAAACCCTGGCATCCACGCCTTGAAGCTCAACATGCTTCTTCTCCTTCTTCCTGTCATTCTTAACCTTGCTCTTCTTCTTGTATTTTCTCAGCCATTTCCAGCAATACTTTTTCATGTGGCCATACTTTCCACAATAGAAACATCTACTAACACAAGTCCGAGAGCTAGACTTGCTCTTGGAATTCCCCCTTGAACATGACCTGTTTCTACCAATTGATCTACCTCTGGAGTGCATATCAAGGCTGTATTTCAACACATCAGGGCATTTCAACCCATCATGCGGTAATATAACACTATCATGGTCATACATCTGGCATATACGAGTATAGAACTCATATGCATGGTAGTCTACACCCTGTACACCATCCTGTACCTGCAAGGAGACTGACTTCGAGAGTGATGACTGAATGATAGAGCATGCTTGCTCATCCATGTCATCCCAATCACTCTGTTTAAAGCTATTAGGCTTGACACCTTTGCATTGAATGGGCTTATGCTGCCTTTTCTGCACTAACACATCATAAATCTGCTCTTTCCAATACTGAAAGTTTGATCCATCCAACCTCTCAATATCAAAGAGGGCACTACCAACTGTAGATGCCATATCTGTGGCACAATAGCTCACAACCAAAGAATAGTATAGTGCAATAGGCAACCCAAATGACCGAAAAATAGTGTTGTCCAGACCAATCAGGTCTCCAAATAAACTGGCTGATCCAATGCTCAAAAGCACTCAGCCATAAAGTGGCATAAACAAGAATATATGCAGCCCAGTAACCTACCAATGCTTGGCAATCCAAGTAAGAAATGCACTGAACCAAATGAGCAATGCCTGCTCAACCAATGGCAATAGTAGCCCAGCTCAACTATCCATAAACATCAGTGTGGCATCCACCAATGCAAATCCATAATGCATCGAAATGGCATTTACTGCATCACCAATGCATCACCTCAAGTGTGCAATCCTTTGGCAACAAAATCAAGCATTCACCACTTGCCAAACGTGCCAAAGTGACTTGCCAAAATGCCAATAATGCCCTTGGACTGAAGTGAGATCCCAATCACTTTCTGTAATTTACTGTGAGTTCCCAATTCACTGTTGTGCAAGAGAAATTCCTACAACAATACCTCACAGCCACTTTGGGCAAAATAACACGCTGTCCCTGTTTTTGAACAGCGATATCTTTTCACTGAAAGACCGGATGCCAAAGCTGTAAACAGCAAAGTTATAGCTTGTAAAAAGATCTACAACTTATCAGTTAACCTCAAGAGCCAAATCCTTGTGGATTCTCAGATATTCTCACCTGAAAAATAGCTTCCTGCACATTGGTCACAAATAGACAGTAGACTGCAACTTTTTGTGGTTTCGTAGAGGCTGTAACTCCTGCATCTTATACCGGATCAACTTGCTTCCAAAAGCAAAGTTGTAGTATGTTCTGTGAACTACAACTTTCCAGTTCGGCACAAAGTGCAATTCCACACCAGGAAAGAGATATTCAGTCTTGAAAATGACTGTTTTGTCATAAAAACAGCAACAGCAGCTTCCTTGAATGTTTGCTACCCTTTACAGCACTCATCTGCTCTGGCAAAACAGCCCCAAAAATGGTCAAAATACATCTAGTAGATCACCCCGTATGTCAAAATATGTTGCAAGAATCTCCATGGACAAGTCTTGGCCCTTTTTGAAATAACTGTGATCCAGCAACAGCAGAGTAGGCACCTCCGATTGTTTCTTATACAAAGGCCATTCACTGGCTATACCCTTAGAAGCATCGAGTTGCGGCTGCTTGTGTGAACTCGCACCATTAGGCTACCAATGGAAATTTCCCTCCACTGCGGACTTCCATGAAGTAGCTGTCAACTATCATTGCGCAGCTATCAACTCCTCCACGGCCCATGGAGGCAACTCTAGCACCAGCAGGACACAGATCTCAGCAGCTCACACTGCTCCACAGTGAGGAAACCATCGGGGGAGGCCATAGAGTAGAGCCCAGATTCAAGGTGACTCACGAGTAAGCTCCTTCATGGACGACCTGCAAGCAAAGACTCCACGACCGGCTGAATCCTCAGCTCAATGAGCTCCTGTTTTTTGACCGGCTCTTCCAACCCTCCATAGAGTTCTACTACTGACTAAGAAACACACCTACCTACAAGCTCCATTGACCAGCTAGTGCTCACCGGCAGCCAGCTCCTCTAGCGCAAAAGCCCCGACGGATCTCCAGCTGTGCCACCTCCAACATAGACTACATCAACACCAGGGCAACGAGTCTCTCCATCGACTATTCACATGTCTCCAGCCGCCTCACTAGAGCTCACAGGCTCCCTCGACACCATGCTTCCAATGACACATGGTGCACCGCCTTCAACTACAAATGCACAGGAATGGCGTAAGTGCTTGCAATCGACCAAATATGGATTCCCGAATCCCATCAAACCTTGTCCTATGCTGCCAAAATGCTGCAAAATTCTGGAAGTGGCGGGTCTTTGGAGGATGAATGCGCAGCAATCAAGAACTGAATTTGTAATGAACTCCACAGTTCGCGGAGGAAGAGAAAGATGAAGAATGCCTGAGTCGTCATCGCTTGCCTCTGCTCCTTTGATGGCTCCATTGAACTCTCTCCTCATGCTCTTCTCCTCGAGCTCCCGGAGCTCAGATCAGCAGATCAACATAGCTATGGCTGCCCCGTATTCTCCACGAGAGACATCGATCCAAAGCTCCTTCAATGCTCGATCCGCACACACCACAAGCCCTCGCGAAGCTCCCCGCAGATCGAACACCATGACCTGCTCTGATACCAGTTGTGGGAGAGGAGAGCACACACAAAGGGATAAGGAGACTCCAGCTTATTCCTCTATCATATATATATGAGTATACATGGGCACTATACAGTGGGTGGGCACACTGCCCTTTACCCCACCAACAAATCTAACATCCCCTACCCATCAAGAATGTGTGTGTGTGTGTGTTTTCACTGGCACCCATAAAGAACGAACTTGAGCTTGAGAAGTCATTTTTTAAAAAAGTGTTTTAAAAATAAATGTCTTTAGGAGCTTTTAAAATAATTTTTGCTTTCAACACTCAACTTTCATTCAATCTGATGTGTAGGCCATATAAAAACAATGACCACCTTTTGAATTTTAGCTCATCCTCAATAGATGTATGATCTTGCCAAGGAAAAGAAAGAGAGTGACTGCACTAATAGGCATGCCTCAACTATTTTATGTTGATCCTAATATACAAATACCTCTGGCAATATGCACTATGCCAACATATAATCGCCAGGCAAGGAAGGCCCAAAAGCATGCTTCAGTTCACAAAGAGAGTGCCTGGACAGAAGTGTTGATAATTGTGTGCATGTCATTGATACATGTATGCATGCATATTAAAATGTGCATTGAGACCACTACCCTTTTAAGAAAAGAGTTCTTTAAAAGTTTGCACAATGTTAAATTTCAACACTCTAGTGTCTGTGTGTGTGTGTGTGTGTGTGTTTTCGCTGGTACCCATAAAGAAAAGAGCTTGAGCTTGAGAAGCCTCTTTTTTTAAAAGTGCTTTAAAAATAAATGTCTTTAGGAGCTTTTAAAATAAATTTTGCTTTCAACACTCAACTTTCATTCAATCTGATGTGTAGGCCATATAAAAACAATCAACACCTTTTGAATTTTAGCTTTTCCTCAATACAAGTGTGCAGTCATATTAAAATGTGTGTTGTGACCGCTATCCTTCAAGAAAAGACTTCTTTAAAAGTTTGCACAATGTTAAATTTCAACACTCCAATGTCCCCTATCCATGAAGAATGGATTTTAAAAATACATCCAAGAGATAACTTGAAAGCCTTTTTTAAAAAATTTACTATATCAACTTTTAACACTCAACTTTCATTTGGTCAGATCTAAGGTCCCCTACCCATCAAGAATGTGTGTGTGTGTGTGTGTACCATGCGTAAATTTGAAATATAATTCCCTCCCTCTCTTCTTGAAGAGTCTTCTTTCTCAAATTATTATTTCTCAAATTATTTCCTTGGCCAATACAAACCAAAAACTTAAGTTTCCTGTCAAGAGACGATTTATACTATTAAATCTGAGAGTTTCTAGTCAAAGAACCTTGTAGAGAAGAGATAAGACCTGGTACCCATAAAAGTGCAAATAAAATTTCTATCTCTAAAACAAAACAAAAAATATATAGATATTAATAAATGTTAAATCTCTCTCTCTCTCTCTCTCTCTCTCTCTCTCTCTCTCTCTCTCTCTCTCTAAGCTTTCGGGGAAAAAATCAACATCACCAACCTAATGTGTAGGTGGTGGAGGGGTTGTCTCTGCAATGCGAATAGTTGGCTGGATTCCACCGACTCAACTGGACTACCTACAATCAAGAAGCTAAAAATCGATGAATTCAACTTGTGTATCTACCAGTTTTGCTTGCTTCTCAACACCTGGCTTCACGACTCGCATCCCTCTCTTTCAACACTCAACTTTCATTCAATCTGATGTGTGAGCCATATAAAAACAACGATCACCTTTTTAAATTTAGCTTTTCCTCAATAGATGTACGATCTTGCCAAGGAAAAGAAACTGTGACTATAGCCATCGTAGTGCATAGACAGACACACACATTGAGAGAGAGAAAGAGAGTAGCTACTAATCCTTGTTGGGAATTCATGCATGTCTAACATCCAAACTTCTCTTTCACCCTAGAGCCCTTGTTTTATGATTTATATGATTCAATGGTTGCATAATTTTTCAAGTGAACACTGTTATATCACCACATGTAAATTTAAAATAGTGTTCTCTCCCTCTCTTCTTGAAGAGTCTTTTTTCTCCAATCATTATTAGCTAATCTAGATCTAGACTCAACTAATTGAGAAGTCTTTAAGATCCCCTCTTAGAATAATTTATTTTTAAAAGAGCTTTAAAAATAAATTTCTTTAGGAGCTTTAAAAATACTTTTTTGCTTTCAACACTCAACTTTCGTTTAGCCAGACCTAAGGTCCCCCACACATCAAGAATATATTTTCTTTAACATCATTTTATGAGCTTTAGAAATCAATTTGAGAAGCCTTTAAATAATTAGAAATGAAATTGATTTGAAAAAGCCTAAAAAATGAGTATGAAACTTTATTAAAGAAAATGGTCTAGAAGCTTAAAAGATCGCTTAAAAGACAAACAAATAAACATCACCAACCTGATATGTAGGTGGTGGAGGGGATGTACTCGTGATACGAAAAGTTGATGAGATGCCACCGACTCGACAGGGCTGCCTACAATTAAAAAATGCCCCCAAAAAAGGGTTAGGTGAGCTACACCTCTCTCTCTCTCTCTCTCCCCTTAAAGAGTAGTATGGAAGTATAGAAGTATAGATATAGAAGCATAGCTGATTTCGTTTAGCCAGATCTAAGGTCCCCTACACATCAAGAATATATTTTCTTAAACATCATGTCATGAGCTTTAGAAACCAATTTGAGAAGCCTTTAAATAATTAGAAACGAAATTGATTTGAAAAAGCCTTAAAAATGAGTATGAAACTTTATTAAAGAAATTGGTCTAGAAGCTTAAAAGATCGCTTAAAAGACAAACAAATATAGAAGTATAGAAGTATAGAAGTAGAGATATAGAAGTATAGATGATTTCACTATTAAAGAGTAGTAGAACCCGATTCTATCCTTTAACGCTCTTGCATACTCATGTTTTAATTGGCAAAGCCTCCTTTTCATCGCACTTGTGAGAGATATCTCTCCATCTCAAGGTCTTGGCCCAAGTTTGGACCCATCTGGACGATTGTATCTTGCATCAACCATCCCACCACTATATTCTTAAGAAGTTGTTGCGTTCATTTGCCAGCTTTGGAATGGTCTAAACTCATACACCTCATAGATTTGCAAACTCGTACACCTCATACTGCTTGGGGGCACAAATAAGTTCAACGCTGGCTCCTTTGAGACTCGGGAAGAGTTTTCTGTGAGTCTGCCTCATCCCCTCTGAGTAACTTTGGCGCCTCTCTACTGTTCGGATGTAAAAGCTCCATTGTTTTTGGCTGCTCCCTCATAGAGTGGCTATCATCAGTAGCAAGAAGGAGTTTGCACAGCCTAGATGCGTTGTGTAAGCGTAATGGAGGAATGCATATTCAAAGCTTACACCTTCGTGACAGTTCGTGACATGCTAGTTGCTGCTTCAACACCCTCTGAGTCACCTTGCCACAATTTGCCTCGACGGAAGGAGGTAGTACTCCGTCCCTCTCTTCTAGCTCCTGCCCATCATCGTGAGCTTCATTTTTTTTCTCCTTGTAGCTTGGGCAACCCAGCTCTCGCTTTTGTTTTCAAACTTTTATGTTCCCTGCGTGATGAAATGCCAACACTCTCCTCAGACTTAAGCTTGTTATGCTTCATTGCCTCTTCAAAAGCAGAAGCGCTGGCAAGAGACCTACAAAGTGACAAAGGTGAAAGCCACCTTTAGCCCTGACAGAATTCGAGGAGAGGCCACCTTTGAATGCTCAATGACACAAAGGTGTAGCACTGCTATTGATAACAGCTGAGTAATGGTCACTTTGTGTGTCCCGCCATTCTTATCCCCTACGTGTGATTGACTTTTACTCATTCGGAAGTAATGCGTCCAGCAAAGGTTTTCATCACCTTAATTCAGCTTCCAGGAACCTAACTTTTATGCGCAGGGATTTCAAAGCTGCTTGCAATCAACAATGCTATTGCGTAACACGCGTTGCCCACCTTGCGGGTGCCCACAGACAAAATCCAAGAATGATCCTAGGCCCTAGTATTGATTCAACGCCCCAAAAGCCAGCCAGCCCGGAGCGCTAGCACAAATGACTCAAAGGACCAATCACTGATGCTAGATTGTTTCTGCGCTACTGCCCTTGTTATCCGTTGTGGTCTCTCCACTCTCAAAACTGCTGCCAATCCTTACATTGCCATCTGCGGCCCTCCAAAGTACTCTGAGATCTGACTCAACACTTCGTAGGAATTTCAAGCTGTAGGAACTATGGTCGCACCCATTTTGGCTACTCAGGTGTTTTTCAAGAATGTTGGGAGTAACAATCTCCAGAGCGTGCAATACGTTTACCTTGCAATCGCTATCTTCATCTTCCTCCTCGCCGTCGCCTTTTTCTTTGCCCCAATCCCAGAGATCACAAACGCAGACATGGAATTGCAGATGGAAGAGACAGGTCTCGGTGATGATAAGCCCATCTATAAGTAGCGAAACTTACTCTTTGGTACAGCTGCTCAATTCTGCTACGTTGGGGCTCAAGTCGCTGTTGCTAGTTACTTCATCAATCATCAACTATGCTGCAGAAGCCAAGCTAGCTCCTAATGCACAAATCCACCTTCCTCTCCCTTATTTTAGCGCCAGAGCTAGCTTTGATTTCGCCGCTCTATCTTTTCTGTAGCTTGTATACTTGTCAGATATGCTCAACAATACCCTGACCCATAACATTTGCAATCTACATCGATCTTCCTCCAACTTCCCTGGCTTCGCATAACTCGCCATAACAATCAAAAAATCATATCGTTACACGGTACGGTGGTGCCTTCACGTTTTCACGTCCTTTCCATTTCTTCTGTTTTGCCCTCCTCGTTGAAGCTGCAATATTTTGTGGTTCGTTTTACGTTCTCGATTAATTCTAGAAATAGTTTTCTTTGCATTTGATGTCATTCAATGCAGGCGATGCAATGATTCGAACCCCTACGATTCTGAGTGCGTACTTTTGGCCCAGTTTCCAGAGGAATTTCCATGCCGATGATCCAAACCCCTACGATTCTATCTCCCTACTACTGATTGTTCAAGCCAGCTCTAGGCTAATATTATGGAGCAGCCTGAACGTGCGTCCTTCCTGAGTGCTTTCGTTCCCCCCTGTCAGGTACTAATCACATTGCAACGGAGGCGAGCTAGCAGAGAAAATAAGATGGAAACCACAATTTTTTGTCTTGAAATAACTGGAACTCTCTTTGCAGGGTTTCCTTCTAGGTCGAGTCACTCCTCTATTGCTATGCCTTTGCAACTTGCCTTTTGGGTCGAGTAGCTCACAGCTAAAGGTTTCACAATTGCCATTCTTTAGATGTGATAGTATCTAGGGTAAGCAAAAAAAACGAGGAAATATGGTGTTGCGAGTAAAAGTGGCATATAAGAACAAGCAATAATGGCACAATGATATTTCCTTTAAGAAACTTTGTAAAATTATTTGGTTTTAAAAAATGTTTTAATGAACAGTTGAAGACTAAGAAAATGAAAGGAAAAAAGCAAGGAGCTTATAAGGGTTTGAAGGGGACAATGAAAGGTTAGCATTAAAATTAGCAAAATACATAACAAGAGGAAGGGTTAAAACTTTTCTTTACAATTAATGTTAAAGCTTTGAAGTTAAATATTTGACTAATAAGATCACATGATTGCTATACCTCACTTAAATAAAGACAACAAGATTGTAAAGGTGGCAATAAAGCCATGTGATCTGACGACCATTCCTAATGGGAAAATCAGGTCTTTGTAAAATGGTGGAAAGGAGAGTGACCTCCACAAGGGATTTGAAGTGAGCAGCTTCCACAACCTATTCCCCATGATTGGCTCAAATAAAGGGCAATGAGAATTTCAATCATGGTGGGGTGGATTTGTGGGAGATATTTAAAACGATTGCCTAAAAAGAACACCCATGCTTTCCCACAATCAAGTGTGCCCACATCTTGAATGCCATTAATGAACAAAGAATAAAATCACTAGTGAGACAAGGAGGAGGAGTAGACTAAGGCTTTTAAGGCCAAGCAGGTGGCTCACAGGGTGTGCTCAAGGTTAGAACACATGTCTTCTCCCACAATCATAGTGTGCCCACATCTTGAATGAACATGATCCCACCCATTGAGAAACAAAGAAGAAAATTACTAGTGAGACAAGAAGGAGGAATAAACCATAAGGTTTTCAAGGCCAAGTAGGTTGCTCGCATGGTGTGCTCAAGATCATAAGTAGGACATATCACTACATGGGAAGGAGGGGGCTTTCCAAATGTTGTATCCTCCATCATAGAGCACCTCTCAATTTCTTCATGAAAACTAGAAAGAGTGCTCACCCAGATGGTCGAGTGAGGGGAGTAGATGGGAGAGGGGGATGTTGTAGGAATTGGTCAGGAAAACACCAAAGCAGTGTGGTGATTCATGGGCATGGTAGGGGCTATTTTGCAACCTTTTTAAGAGTGGCAAGGTAATGGCGTCGAGGTAGATTTGGTAGGGCAAGTCCATAGTGAGGGAGTGTGTTATCGATGGGAAATGGAAAAATCAGAGAGAGGAATTATTGGGCGGTAGGTTTTGAGTCTTGCGAGCCCTCTAGCCTCCTACAAAGAATGCATTGCATGCCGCATCATAAATGTTGCTTTTGGACCCAAACTATGCAAGGTCATTAGTTTATCTTCCAAATGCAAATTGATGAATGGAGTGAATCGTGATGATGATTGATATAAATATAACACTCCTATGCACTCATATTTTACTTTGGACAAAGTTAGAGTATTTTATATCTTTTAGAACTTATCAAATAAGAGGAATCATACATGAATGCAGACACAACAATTAATAGACTAGGAGAGCGTATAGAAAGGGTTTGATAAATGTTATAGGCCAAGATAGTATGAGTTCACAACGGAAGTGGAAAACAAGAGAGAGTGAGAGCCAGAGAGGAACACATAGGTTTTTGTGGGTGCTCAACCACCCTTATCTTCTATCTCATTCATACACACACACACACACACATACATGCATATATTGAGTATTGTGTACATAATTAGGGTTAAAGCACAGTGGCCTTTAATTAGGATTTGATCCCCACAACCTCCCACTTAAAGGACAATCTGCCTTTAAGGGTAGAACAACTAGGGGACATACTATCCAATGCCCATCAAGACATGACAAAACTCAAACCGTTGGCTAGGTAGACTCTTCGTCACAGCATATCTGTAGGTTTATCATCTGTATGAACCTTGACAAGCTCTATGCGCTTGTCCTCAAGTACCTAGCTTCAATGTGTTTGGTCTTTGCATGAAAGACCGGATTCCATGCTAGCTGAATAGCACTCATGGAATCACTATGCAATTCGGTACACCTATATGAATCCCCAAGCCTCCCACTAGCCGATCAAGCCATATAACCTCCTTACAACATATTTCACCTCTATGGTAGACAAAGCAACGCACTTGTGTGCATGAGACATCCATGACACTCACCTGCAAAGGTGAACACATAACTAGAAGTGGATCTCCTACTATCCACATGCCTTGCATAGTTTGAATCTGTGTACCCAAGTACATGTATCTCTCCTCTTCCAAAGCAAATGCACATCTCCTTGGTACCCTTCATGTACCTCATGATGCACTTAACTGCCTCCCAGTGTCTCTTTCTTGGATTAGCCATATACCAGCTATAAACTCCCACTGCAAATGCAATGTCCGATCTAGTAGATATCATAGCATACATAAGACTCCCAACTGCTGATGCATAAGGAACCTTGGCCATCATGGCCCTCTCCTCCTCTAATTTGGGACTATTTGCTTGACTCAATTTCACATATGGAGGCAATGGAGTACTCACTGCCTTCCCCCCCTCCATATTGAAATGTTGCAATACTTTTGTAACATACTCCTTCTATGAAAACCAACGGAGTTTTCCTCCTCCGATCACGCATGATGTGCATATCAAGAATATGACCTGCAGGTCCCATTTTGGAAGATCTAAGCACATTGGCATGGTACCAGAACTTAAATCCCATGCTCTTTGCGGACATTGACTGTCCCAATGACAAAGAAGATATTGAGGAGGTGAACAGGGATCTGATAGAAGAAGAGGACAACTTACCACATGAACCTCTACCTGACCACAACACCTGGCACAAGGCAATCACGTCCTTCAAGGTGTTCAAAGACATCTCCAACATCAATAGGTTGTAAAGGGAGCTGCAAATTTTCCACTCAGGCAAAAGGATTTAATGGAAGTCCACGCCCTTACCGTACTCCTATAGGAAAGTTTGTGCCCTCATCGTACTCCTATAGAAAAGCTTTCGTAAATGGCATAGGGTTCACCCTCCGGAGACACACAGTGGCCACATCCTCCCAGATATTAACCAGGTCCCAAGTATAGACAACGAAGTGGGGCTCTGACCTAAATGGAGGCTCCCATTTTTAAAGCACATGGCATTTTGGAAGATGTACTACTTGGCCAAGAAAGACCGATGAGTCAACTCCACTTACATGTCTCTCCAAAGGTGCTGGATGTGTGGAAGGATTTTGATGCCCTAAAGGCCTTAGATCCCAACATTGTCTACAACTTCACCCAGCTCAATTTTCAAAATGTGGCTACCTCCTACGCCGATCTTTAATATCACTTTCCATCAGTCTGCGATCTTGTCATTGTGGCAATGATGCACTTTTTCTTCCTCCTCATTATTTTGCTACGGGACATCCCTGCAAAATAGCTCTCTTCAACCTCAACACCCGCCCTCAATTCTCCTAAGTTATGCGGTTGTACTTTCCTGTCAAAATCTTCATGGTCACCACATACAAACCTTTGAATACATATAAGACACACATTTTTGGCCACGTTTTGCCACATCTCCGAAAAACGCTTCAACTGCCACAATAAAATGAACAATGCCCTCAAGTCCAACATTATACACTGCGTCCAACTCATGCATGGATCATGAATAGGAAGGGGGGCATGTTAACTGCCATGGTTAACAATGATATGTTTTGCAAGATAGCATGGAGAATAGGGAGAGGGTGAAAGGAAGACAATAGAAATCCACCTTGGAGCCATAAGGGCCCAAGGGCCTTATAAGAGAGAGAGAGAGAGAGAGAGAGATGCCTATGTACAATTGAGCGTGTAGTCCCGACGGTGAGTCACATGTCATGGGGAAGTTCACCAATATGCCTCCCTTGGAGTCCTGAACTCTCATGGTGTGAGGAGCAATGTAAAGGCTCGTTGTCCACTTGTGTCACATAGTAGCTTCAAGATTGTTACAATGTGACTCCACAGAGGAAGGGGGGGAGGGGAGAAGGGAGAAGAGAAGGGGAAGGGGAAGGAAAGAGGGGAATGAAGAAGGGGAGAGGGAGTAGCAATCACCAAGGTACTACGAGAAAACTCAAGACAACTTGTGGAAGAGAAAGAGGGCTTGTATTCCCAAATGTGTGCATACAACAATGAAGACCAAAGTCAAACCATTGGCCTTTTATACATTCCACCTTTTGAAGGGAGGGAAAACCATATTCTCTCTTACCTCTCTCTCTCTCTCTCTCATATCTATATACACCTACAATTGACTTTAGATGATAGGATGGAGAGTTGATTAATGTGATATTTTTTATCCTTTGCAAATTGATTTTGGTGAATGGTGGAATGCAAACGTGGAGGATGTCATAGCGCAGCCACTCACACCCCTAAAATCAAGTTATAACACCTCCAATGCCATCACAATCAATGGGAAGCCTGGCAATCTATACAATGCCTTGCAATTGATAATGGTAACTTAGCTCAAAGCTCCAATACTCCTAATTTAATATAAAGAAAATACAAACTATGGAGAAAGTGGTGCAAATGGTAGATCGCTTCTATCATTGTAATGAAGACACAGTCATCTACCATGTGAGAAAGGGAGAAACAATTCTTTAGCAGATAAGCAATGATGTTGCTTTGAACTTCCATATGTTATTTTTTGGTGGCTAATCACAGTCTAATAGTGGTAGAGGTAGATGCCATGTATACAAAATGGTACACCACGGATGTCATTCTTCTCTCTCTTGAGTAGACTACAAAATGCTTTGTTGACAACTAACCAAGAAGTCAGAGAATACTACATAGCAGCTTCCATGTATTTCTTGCCAAGTGCTACCTTTGTTTCGTTTCTTGCAACACCTAGAATAGCTAAACTTAAGTACCATGGGGCCTCTAGTTCTCTCAACTTGACTCTCCGGCTTTTTTAGTATATAATCACACTGCTTCCCAAGCTAATTTCACCCAAACTCTACAAGGATGGAAAGGAAATAACTATCAAGATTTGCCAAAGACCATCGATAAGTACCTCCTCCATACTATGGGTTACACCTTGTAGCCTTGCGCTGCAAATGTAACATGTATATTCCCCTTTCCTGCCCTACTCAGAATGGCCATAAACAACATTACCTTTGTCTCAAGAAACATTTCCTTGCTTCAAGTAAGACTCTTCATGAATGGACTTAAACATGCATATGGTAAAGGGGGTACATGATTGCCAATAACCAGTGAAGAAACATCTAATTCGATGCATTATTTTAGGCATACCACTATAATATTAGTAGCGTCTACATGATAGATTTTTCGAGTGTTCCTTTCTTTGCAAGCAACTATACTGGAATGAATCCTATTGCCAAGTCTGGTATGGTGCGTACACGTGTAGAAGTCCTTCCATTTAACTATAGCATCCAAATAGTTTATCAAAATACTGCAAATGTATTGTTCGAGTCACATCCGATCCATCTTCACGAGCAGAACTTCTACATTGTGGGCAAAAGGAACAAAAACTACAATTCAATCAGAGATCCTACTAATTTCAATCTAGTCAATTCTTGTCAACAAACACCATTATGTTCTAGCTGAAGGCTTATCAATTTATATCTACCAAATCGAGGTATGCACTTGAATAACTATCTAGTTTGACTTATAGCTACCAATCTAGGTATGCATTTGAATAACTATTAACTTTTTAATGAAGACTAACAATTTATCATTTCATACATATGGTTTTTAGGAGTTTGGTTGGTGCACTATCACTTCAACATACACCAAGCATGGGGGATGGACATGGCATCCATCACTCTGAATGGCATGGGGCTTTCCTAAACATTACCTCCTCCACCAAGCAATCTTCCCCCTTGCTAATGTAATGCACCTAACCCTTCCTCCAATTAATCAAATAACAAAAGAAAAGAGGGCAACCAACAATGAACCACCAATGCTAGATAGCATCGAAATTTGAATCAATCATTATGGTGGTTACTTTTTGCTATTCATAGATGTTTCTCATGTGGCAACCCTAAAAAGCCTTTGAATTTTGACCTTCATGGTGCACCTCCCCCATGCTCTCCTCATTTGTGGGCTCATAGATGGGGAGTTGACCTATGAAACTTTCTCCCCCCGCCCCCATCAACAATAGAAGATTCAAGCCTACTGCACAATTCTCTATTGGATTCATACTTATACTTAGAACAAGTTCTAATCACAAATCCATGTACAAGAGGTTTTCAGGGACTTCTATGGTTAAGCTCCCAATAGAACATTTGACTACCTCTTCTTCAGTTACCACAAGTTCATTCTCTGGCATGAGTAAGGCATAGATATCACCCTTTGGTGATGAGTCTATTGCAGTAGGCAGTATCTACCATGAGAATTATTCTCTTGTGGGTTGCACTACTAAGAAACCCTCTATATCATGTGTCTTCAAAGGTTGATAATATCAGGTGAAACATGATCCCCATCTTCCCTAATGTCATGATCTCAACCTTCCTCTATTACAATCTCATTATTTCCACCTTCTTCTAGCATATAGTGATCCTCGTCTTCTTCCCTAGATCCATCGTCATCAATTGCATCCATTGGCATCTATATATCCACATCCCTATCTTCAAAAGTCAATTTACTTGAAGGAGCAACTTTGACCACATACTATCATCTTGGATCAGAACAATCTGGATGAAAGACCACCTATGTTCAAGATAAAAATGCCATTAATTATATTAATATATTTATGATTAAGTATTAATATGTTATAATTGTTTAAAAATAAAGGCATTAGTTCAATTCATTAGCACATGTCTATTCACATTATATGAGAAGAACAAAAGTGTCACTTTCATTCATTCATAGTTTGGTGGAATCTATAGCAAAAAAACCACTACCACCTTTTCTAATGTAGAATTGGGACCATTTTATATAGTTTTAAACCATTTAATATTAAGAATAAAATATGACTTCTAAGATATCATGTACGGTCCCACAATAATCTAATTGTGCAAAAAGGATATCGGTATCAGATGTGGTTGCTTGTCAATCTTCTATGAAGCTATCCATTGTGACTCTCTTTAAATTGATGCCTTTCTCCAAAAAATGTTGTCCATATAATCATAATGCACTATATATTTTCAACTACATAGGAAAATCATTAAAACAATGAGGATGCATTTTATAACAATTGTGACCATGATTAGCTTAAGCAAATCAAAATGTAAGAAACTTACGTGTAGAGTACATCCTCGTGCAAACTACTACTCTTCTTGAATACATGCTCTCCATCATCTTCAACTTGATGAATAGCTTGTTGTAGCCAAGCTTGTGACATGTCTTTGGGAAGAAGAGAAAGGTCTTGTGGATATGGTTGCGTTAGCCTGTGCAAGGCTCTAATTTCCTTATCACATTTGCTCTTTCTCTTTTAGCATTTATATCTATTGCTATTGAGGATACAACTATTGATTTTCTCCCTCATCTCTTTGCCCATCTTTCTTTGAATCCCTTTTTCTTGAGCAACCTTAGGAAAATAACTCGATTATCATCTGTGTTATGCAAACATATGGAATACTAGGATCAAGAAACTCTATGATATATACTATTATCTCTTGCACAAACTAGCTCTCTACCATGCTTCTCTCATGTCTTGATTTTGCCTTACAAATCCCTTCAAAGTTTTCATAAACCGTTTGAGGAAAAACATCTAATGACTATGAACAATGCTTGTAATGGTGACCTTTTGTACTCTATGTACAAGCAAGTACACATGAGTTGTTGTAATGCTTGAGGAAAAGTGCTTCTCAGGCAATCACATAGATTCAATGGATTCCACACTAGCCTTCTTGATGCGCAACAAGGAGATCTCTTTTTGGGAGATTTATCTATTTCACATGTACATATAAGATTCAAAATTAAATACAATATAAGGTGATATGACAATAAGGATAACCACAAACTGCCACTAATCTTGTACATATATTTTTTAACATCTTTTGATAGGCATCATTTAACCATAATTAAGAGGATAAACTATCCAAGCAACAAAGGAGTTATGGCAATGCATCATAATTATAGTTATAGTTATGCACTACAATCCTAAGGGCATTCAAGCATCAAACTCAATTTGAAACATGTAGAATACTTGTAAGAAATTGTGCCAATCATGCGACTTGAGACCACTAAGCCGATTTTTCTTTATAAATGCTCCTTTCAAGCAATGCATGTGTCCCATTGGTGTCTAAAAAGAGGCAATTTTCTTCTTTACCATTGCCTCCTCTCTCTTGGAAATGATTGATGGTGCTCTCGGGAGAACAACTCTAGAACCACACATTTGGGGCCACAACTAGGACATTCTATCCTTTTTTCTTAAGACTTCTCATGCTGCTTATGTGTCTTTGCCACCAACCAAATGTGCCAAATAGAAGCCTCCACGTTCTTGAAGATATGCATGGGATCCAAAAGATGATTGATCAATAAAACTGACCCCAATAAATAAGCTCATGAAAAATAAGATACCTCTTTATACCTACTAGACAATGCTCTCCATTCACTATTCAATTCTTATGCCATCACTTGCCTTCAAAGAAAGTGGTTTAGGACCAATGATCCCTTCACGTGTAGGATGATCATGCCAGGGATATCAAGTATGAACTTCATAAATGATTTTCTTTAGATGTTTAGAGTGTCATGCCTCCAAACAATCACGGCAAATAGGACAAGCATGATACCTACATGCATAAAAAGGTCATTATACATGATCACACCATAAAGCACATGCACTTAATTTCTAAAGACCTTTATTGGGATGGTCTAACCTTGCATGTCTTGCCTATAGCAATGTGACTCCACACTCTAAATAATTAACCGAATTCTCATGCTCATGAATAAAGAGAATACAATCATTAGGACAAAATTCGATAGTATTACAACCCATCCCAATACTCGTTAACATCTTTCTCACTTCATCCCTTGGTGTGGGCATGATATCTGGGTCTGAAAAAAACATCTTTTAGAGAAACCTATTGCAATTCATATATGCAAGAAATATTAAAAACATGACATTAATAATTGATAAAATAAGATACAAACGTCAATTAATATAAATGCACTAACCTCACTCGTGTCTGACCAACGATATGTTGCTTGCAAATTTAGGATCAAAAGGCAAAGCAGTAGTTTTGACATGCAAGAACCATCATAGAAGGTATTGATTGCAACTCCCACATGTTGCTCTTGGACTCGGACATCACATCCATCATGCTATTCGTGGGCCTCATCTTGGATATCAGGGAGACTATCCTCATCTCACACATCGAGGAGACTATTCAATAGGGTCCAAGCATATCAATCCATGCCTCTCTGTAGCACTCCTTGCAGGTGCTCTCTCACCCTCTCATCTTGTATAATGGTCTGATGTAAATAATGTTAGTGTATGCAATATGCATGCAATCACAAACTCAAACACCATTGAATCATTGATGATCTAGCATCATCAACATTAAAAGCATCTCAAAAAAACTCCCCATATGCTTACACGTGACGCATGACAATATGGCACTCATGTCAAATTTATTGCTTATAATGTGTGCAAGGACAATGCAATCTCTAGGTAAGCCACTCTGAGCTCTCACGCATTGGGTATTTATCTAATGAGGTTGCACTCCACATCCAAAACCATGCCAAAGATCAAAATCAAAGCAAAAAATGATCAAAGTTCGAGCCCAAAAATATGAGTACTATGTTTTTATCAATATAGGTAATGGTATATACTGACACCTGTATCGATGACCATATCGATGCTACACTTTTTCCAATATCAACACCTATACTGATGGCCATACTGATGGTCTGGAAACTCTAAAGAAAGCCCAAAACATATTTTTTCCTCATTCAAAAATGTGAAGCTCTTTTCTTTGCTCCTTCCATCTGCTCCCTTGCCTTATTACATCCTTCCTCCTCCTTGTTGCTTCTATACCAAGCTCCCTCTCCATCTTGCTCCTTCGCCACCAAGCTTCCTCTTCGAGTACTTTCAAGGTAAGTGATTCTTTCATCCTATTTTATTTTGTAAGTGTTAGATTTCATTTTTTATTCCTTTGATAAGCCTCTAAACATGTTTCTCTAGTGTTTTTAGTATTCATGAAAGAAACAAGGTGAATGCATTCAGCAAGCCTGTCCGAAGCAAATATAATTTAGTTCTTTTCTCTCTGTGTGGTGTAGTCTATGCACTCAATAGGGCAATACTTCTCCAACATAGTATATGATGTCAACAGAAGTAAATGAATGACTGGAGAGAGATTTCATCAAGGTATATTGGAGATTGAAAACATTGACTACAGAGAGGGATTTCGTCGAGACATATTAGTTTGCTAAGAACAAGAGAAAGGAGGGGAGATTGAAAACATACATGTACGACAAGAGTACATCTAAAGCATAGGTCACTAGGGCTCAGATAAGTTGTGCCAATTACGTGCAACAAAGAAATCTGTCTTCAATTACCTCACCATATCAGCTGCTTCTTATAAATCACAACAATTGTCGTCAATGGTATAAATGCCAATGAAATCGACCCATGATACTTTCGGCTATGCCTCCTCAACAACAGCTTGAAAGGCTTCCGCAAATATTTGGTTGAATTCTCCTTTATAGGAGAACTCACCGTGAGCAGTACTGGTGTTGACGATAATAGTTGGCACGGGGAACTGCAAGGACTCAAGATGCTTTGATAGCATGGAATTTTGCCTACACCTTGCAATAATCAAATGAAGGCAAATGATATCCATATAAGAAAAATGCTTACTTGCTCATGATGCATGGGTGGCAGGAATTGTCACGAAGGGCATCCCAAAATTTTATTGAGTTAATAGCAAAAAACCCACTTGGATCCTTTTGACTATAGCTTGAGCACCTTTGTAGATGAATTTGAACCATTTCACATCAAATACAAATACTTGAAATTTTCTAAAATTCACTCACAAAATATCCTGTATAGTTCCAACATAATCCATTTTGTCTGCGATGAGATTTGTATCCATCGCAATAGCTCTATTGTCTTGTGACAAGTTGGCCATGAGTTCTCGATCAAATGTGTTGCGCTTTACATCAATTTTCTCTAATCGGTAGTGACTACCATACACCCACATTACATTGAACAAACAGACTGCAAAGGTAATGGATTCCCCTTAGCATATACAAAAAGATTATAAACAAATGCAAATAAAATCAACATGATTATATACCTTTAGATCACAACCCTGTACAAATTCCTCCTCCCTATTTGTCACAATCAGGTCCTTCTTCGATTGGCATCTTCGAGGCGTTTTGTAGCCAATTAATGGCGCATTTAGTAGGCATTTTTAATAACTCCGAGGGATACTTCCTACCTCTATGAGTCCTTTGCCACACTTTTCTATTGTCCTCTTGTTTAGCTCTTTCTTCTTCATATTAATTGATTCATTTCTCCATTTTTTCACAATTGTAAATATATAAGGTATTCACTTTGAGTTACAAGCACATACTCATTTTGTTTTGCTTTCCCTTCCCTTGTGCGATCTCTCCTACAACTTGTGGGTCATCGCTATCATCCCAAAGTCGAGGCATGTCTAGCATAAGTTGTACAAGAAACTCAATAATGTAAAAGATTGACTCTTGCACCAGCCATCCTTCAACGATGCTTCCCTCTGGTCTAGTTTTTTGTCTTGCATACCCTTTCAACACCTTCATAAACCATTCCAAGACAAACATCCACCGATTATGTAAAGTGCTAGCATACGCCACTTCCTCTGCTAAGTGCACGAGTAGATGCAATTGGATGTCCATGATACTTGTCAATTTTGCATTTGCAATCAAACATACGACTTCGATGGTGAGAATGGATGATCTCTTTATTTTTATGATGAAATCCACTTGCATTTATCCACCATTGGTAAGCAATTGAACTTACTTTTTCAATGCAAGGGAAAATTAGACATGTAGTTGCAAACCCTGTGACATACCTCACAAATACACTGAGCTTGTTGATGGCATCTAATGCATCTTTAGTACTACGTCCCTAGGACTATAGCGACAGTCATGTGTCACTAATTGAAACAATAGTTCATAAATACTTCGAAATGAAGTGAAAATAATGCAACCTCTATCATTTTGTGCCAATTCATACGACTTTAGACCACTTAGTTTTTTACTCGAAGTAAAGGCATTCTTTAATTTATACATGTCTCTGGTAGGGTTTTCAGACCCATGATAACACTCTTTACCCAAGCCTCTTCTGCTTTTGTCAACACTTTTGTATAATCACCTTGCCGACACTGTTTTATTTTTGCTAGAAGGATCTTTTGGTTTTCATCACTTTTAAGTCCTCTCGTGCTTTTGGGTTGTCTCTATCCCCAATCATATGCTTCCACAAACTTTTTGACACATTTTGGAATATATGCATTGGGTCCAATAGATATGTAACATTATATTGCCTCTAATAAGGAAGAGTTGTAAATATGGAAAGATGTGGCATGCCAAATGGAGGAATTTCAACAACTAAACCATGCCAAAGTCGCTCCCAATCGCCAAATCTCATGACTAGAGGAATGTGTGCTAGTTCTGCCTTGCCAAAATATGGATCCACTCGATATGGTCAGTCCATGGTGGAAACCACCTGTGCTTGTATATACCATCCTCAAAATACTTTTTGAGTCCAACTGCATAAACTATCTCTACAATTTGCACATGCGGGGTATCTGGACACTTGGAGACCTACTAAAATGGTAGGACACAAAACAGAATCTGAGAAGTGAAAGAACAATCAATCACAAAGCAATTTTGGGAATCTTGAGGAATAGAAATCATGCAATCCGAAATAATTATGCATGGTACACATCAGAATGCCTTTTACTTGAAAAGATTCTTCACCTTATGCTTCCTTAGTACAATAAGGGTCAATATCAAATGCCCCTTCTTTATGGTCAACTAAGGCGAAATATTGTAGATTGTGACTACTACTAGCCACGTGGACCATGATATGGACTAATGCCCAAATTAATTAACACCATTCATAGCTAATCAAAGACACAAATACCCAGGCTCAAGCCCAAACTTTGGCCAGCAGCCACGAGAATGCTAATCCATAAGTCCAACTAATGATCCAAAATGAAACAAGTGTAAGATGCATATTAAGATAGACATGTGTCATAGTACCTTTCTTGAAATCATTTCACCGTATGTATCTTGCTAGTATCGACATGTAGTGCTCATATGTTTCTCTATAAAGAATGCAATCATTGAGATATGCATGAATTGACTTGTAATCCATTTCTAATGATGCAAACATTTTCTTTGCGTCCTTTCTTGAATCGAGAATTGTATTTTCTTTTAAAAGAAGTGTGTCAAGTAACCTAAAATATTGATTCATTCAACGAATTTACAGCACCAAATTGAAAGTATACGCAATTACATCAAAACTATTACCGAAAGAGGCATGAAACACTAGTGTTTAATCATCCATAGGTTGCTTGTAAATTTAAGATTAGAAGAATGGATGAAAGACAAGATTTGCTTGTCCCTTTATATAACATGGTGCTTGCCCCTTCATCTAACATGGTGCTTGCTTCACGTCTTAAGCTCTCCTCTTCACGTTTCATGTTATCCTCCCAAATCAGTTCGACATCTTCATCTCTTTCATCTTGAAGTGAAGTGGCATCAAAGTAAGTATTGATCATGTCTTGCATTCTTTCATCCTCTTTTGATGCATCCTACACTTCAATACTCATATTCTATTCCTCTTTTGGTTGTCGATCTTCCTATAGGCCGTTTCAATATCCCTGGGTCAACATTGACTCATGAGAAAAACTATACAACTCGTGCGCTCTCAAACTTCCAGAAACAAGTTCATCTCCTTGATGAGAAAAACTATACAACTCGTGCACTTTCTAACTTCCCGAAACAAATTCATCTCCTTGGTATGAAAAGAATTTAGTGAATCGACTATGAAAAGTCACAAGGCACAAACTAGCCAAATCCAAACTTGTACCTCATATCCAACTCAACCTCAGGTAAAGGCTGAAAGCAACCATCTCTTTATTTCCATCGAAAACCTCTAAAAACTTTACCAAAGTCGATATTAGCATCGATAAAAGCGTCAAAAATCTCCATTATCTATATTGTTGCTTTCATAATGAGAAAGATGTTAAGCTACCTCATAAAACTGATGTGGAAAAAATACTATGTACTTATAGAGTTTGATACGGATCGAATACCATTACGATATACATTGATTGTTTTCCAATTGATAGTGAGACTTTGTTTCCTAGCAAAACATGCATCAATGTGCTTCTAGCCATGCAAATGGCACCTGATGACCATGATACTTTGCACGGGCCTTAAAGTAGTTGAGTTTACGACCCGTGTAGCCCATCGAATACCATTTTTACGACTAGCAACACACGAATGCATGTTTTTCTATGCTCATGCATGATGAGCTAGAAGACCCGATGCATGTTTTGCATCAAAAATGCATGATGCATAATGAAAAACAATGAAATGTTCTTTTTTCACCATGCAAATGACACTTCATGGAAATGATACTTTGCATGTCATGCAAACTATCATACCCATTGGATACCACTTTCATGACTAGAAGCACACCGATGCATGGTCAAATACAATGAAATATTCTTGTTTCATCATGCCAAACCTTTCTATACTCTAAATCGACTCCCTTCCGATGATAGATAAACCAATCATTCTAAAGAGGCCATGGTTCCCACAAAGAACCAGTTTGCCAACATGGACTCCCTATTTCATGCTCTTCACTATGAGTAGAATATTAAATACATAAAAATAGTGCTTCCCTATTATTGACTATAGATTAAAATCACACAAGTTGTGTCAATATGATGTTTAAGACATCAAGATTTGTTTTCCTATTACGTCCTCCAAGACTTCCTTCTCCCTTTCTTGCAAGGACATTATGGTACCTGTGCGTCTTATTGGCAAGACATCGCCTTCAATTCCCAGAAAAAAAAACATCCTCCTATTGCCAAGGGTTCTTCCGGTAAAGATGCAATGGTAAAGATGCAATATATTAACCAATGGCTATCAAAACGATTCACTTCTTGTCTCCTTGCCAAGCTATTCCATATGCAAAGCACTTTCCGCGTATAGTCATTCAAAAACCTACCTTAGGTCAGCAATGTCCACATATTCAGCTTATTATCCTATGTCAATTACAATGATTTGGCAGTCATCATGTAGCATAGCCTCCCAAGTTGAATATAATCTATGGAGAGCATTGGGGGAAGACAACATTTGTGAAATGGGAGTGACAATTGCATGGCAATTGACTACTTACATGGTACATAGCATAGTTACTAGCCGAAACGGAAACGGAAGAAACAGAGTTTCCGGGCCCCGCCGAAACGAAAACGGAAGAAACGGCAATATGATACAATTTATGTATAAAAATTTATTTTTTATACATAATATAATTATCAATAGAGTACAAATCATACATAATACAAATTACAATTATCTATACTTGAAGCTTCAGCCTTCAAGCATCAATACATCATTCATGCCTCTATGATTCTAAATTCTTGAATGATGCTTCAATGATCTGAAATCAACATGTATCATGAGTCATGACTAACAAGTTTGGCATTACAAGAATCTCAAATTTAGAAGTTTGAAGTACTTCAAAGTTTAAACTTAGCACACAAGTTGAAACTTGAAACTTGAAAATCGAAAGTATACAATGTCCAGACTCCATAGATGATCATGATTCATGATCCACAAATTTCATGATCATGAGTCATGCAAGACTCAAAATAAAAGCACCCATGGATGATATAAAAAAAAGCAACAGGGCTACTGATCATCTGCATCATCCATGGACTCCTCATCATCGTCATCCTCTGCGTCCTCAGATAGGCTTGAGGCATCTGTGTCACTGTTTGAAGAAGAATCATCAACATCAGGATCAGGACCATCGGGTGCAACTGAAGTACTAGCACCATCTCCAGATGGTTGAGTGTATGATCGTGTGTGGTGTGCTGGTGCTGACAGCTCCTCATACAACATGGTGTATATGTCCAGCTCCTCCTGTGGGATATCTGGTATGGCCTTCATCTTCTCCACGTCCACCTTGTCTACATTCACTTGGCGAGGTTCGGGGTAACCGACGGCAAACTCAAGGAGACGGAGGTTGCAATGACAAAACACCAACCGCTCCAATTGAGCCGTCCTCAATCTGTTCCTCTTCTTTGTGTGAAAGAGGACCCAAGTGCTCCAGTTCCTCTCACAAGGATCGGAACTACAGTCCTATGAGAGAACACGTATAGTAAGGCGTTTCTGCCATAAGCGAATTAAGCAGAGATAAGTATCAGGAACTTGATAACTTTAAACATATTTGTAGTAGATAAAACTTCAAATTACTTAACGACTAAGCTCTAACTAGTGGCATTGAAACTTGTCTCTTAGACTCTTACCAAAGTAGGAGTACAGTTGCCATATTTCTCCCACCAGGAGACAGGTTGCAACTCTATCTCTCGGAGCCTAGCCGTAGGTCAACCAAAGGAGAGGCTGTGATTGCGGAACAATAGAAGTTCATCCTCCGTTCTTCATTGCATCTCCAAGTCACCACCCGTCCAATTTTGTAGATACTGTTGCATCCCCTCCTCCAACTCGTCATTCTCATATTGCTCTTGACTGCGCCAGAGCGGATGCAATACATGTGCCACCGCATGGATTGGACGGTGGAACCAATTCCACCGCTTATTCCATATAGCACGGATGGACTCAACCCTAAATCATGCCACAAGAAATTAGAATTCATTATGCATGCAAAATTCATAGACTATAGATAATAGTACATACATAAAGTACATACATAATATATATCTGAAAATTTAAGGCTTCATGATAACAAATTGCAATTTAGTAACTGCAATAATTATATATATTACAAAAGTAAAAAGTCTTACTTATCAGGCGATAGGGAAGTGTTTCTGTTGAGGGCCTCTCCAATCTTGTCCATAAACTCGTACAAGAGCCCTAATGTGCTTCCCTCCATGTTCGTGATGCGAAGCACTGTGTAGATAGGATTAATCGATTTGATTAATGCCTCCGCCTGATTCCACCAAGACTCATCCATGATCATGCGAAAAAATTTAATAGACTTTGCTTGGCCTCTATCATCCCAATCTCCCCACTCCCGAGACACAACCGTGCGCAACAAGCCCTGACACACTCGCACAAGCCTCTCCACCACTATGAACATGTAAGCAAACTTGTGGCTGGAGGTTTCAATAGCTCAAGGTCACTGTAAGCCCGATAGATGCTGAGGACTTTGGGTCTCTTCGTGACAAACTTCACGATACTGCGGACTGTGGAGAAGATGGCATCAATCCAAGGTATCTTTCCCTAGGTCCTCCATCAAAAGATCAAGGCAATGTGAGGCACAGGGGGTCCACACAATCTTAGGGAACTCATCTTCTAACATGGCACCCATTGACACACAATTGCTGCCATTATTTGTCACCACCTGCACCACATGCTCAACACCTATCTCCATAATGGTTGCCCGTAAACGCTCCCAAATATACAACCCTGTAATCATTGTACCTGCAGTGAAAGCATCTATGGCTCTCAAGAATATGGTTCCCTTGCAAGAAGACACTAAAATATTGTACACATTCCTCTTGCGTGCATCTGACCATCCATCGCATAAGAGTGTGCATCCATATTTTTTCCAAGTCTCTTTCAAGGGCTTCATTTGATCTTCCACACATTCCCTCTCTCTTCTTAGCTCTCTTGTCCGCAAGGCCTCATATGTAGGCCCTTCCCATTCATACCCAATGCGGCTTACAGCTCTCATGGCCTTCCTCCATCGTGTAGTCTTCGCCACATGAAAGGGTATTGCACACTGTATGAAGAGCTTTGTGAGCTCACTAGTGACCTCCTTCACTGCTTGCTTTTCCAAGCGTGCTTGAATACTAGACCTTTGCAGTGATCCTCTTTTCCCCGCACTAGCATCCACACTAATTGATCCATGTGGCAAGGGTGTTCTTGTAGCACTAGGACCCGCGCTCAATGTAGTTGATGCCCCTCTACTTCTCTTTGCATAACCCAATGTGCTGGCATCATCCAATGGCTCAGTGTCAGCAGCCTCTTCATCTTGTAGCCCTTGTCCTCCACTTTTTGCAGCCAAGGCTACCATACGCACATGCTTCCATTCTGTTAGGCCACCTTTCACTGGAGTAGGCACGAACTCACAAGGTCCTACATCCTTGCTGGGAACACCTGCTAAATGGTCTTTCACCCGTGTGATAGACCCCGTTTTGCTTATGCCGCAATAGTTACATCTCCACTTCTTGGAGCCACCGCCTCCTTTATAACTATCCGGGAGGGAGACATGGACCCAATAAGCATCTCTCGGCATTGAGGAGGATGGAGAGATGAGGAGGAGGATGGAGAGGTCACAAGTGAGAAAGGATGGAGAGGTAGAAGGAGGATGGAGAGCTCAGAGGTAAAAGAGGATGGAGAGGTGGAAGGAGCCTGGAGGATCAGAGGTAGAAGTGGAGGAGGATGGAGAGGTTACAGGTAAGATTAAAGAGAGGATGGAGAGAAGAAGGATGGAAGGATGGAGAGCAGGCTGCCAAGCTGCAGCTTGCACGATGGAGAAGATGGAGAGAAGGATGAAGAGGATGGAGAGAGAAGGATGGAGGTCCGAGGAAAACAGGATGGAGAGCCCAAGAGCAAAGGATGGAGGGATGGAGAGAGCTTAGAGAAGGTGGAGAGAGCAGCAAGGATGCACAGGAGGAGTGGAATGGGCGGGAGGCGGCGAAAGATGAAGCCAAGCGACGAAATCACGTTTTTAGGGTTTAGGGCAAATCAGGTTTTACGAAACGGCGTTTCGTCAACCGTTTCTTAACGAAACGCCGTTTCCGTTTCATCCGGCCATGAAACGGCCGCTTTGTGCAACTATGGTACATTGACAAAAGAAAGGAACTCAAAGACCAAACAGTTTTAAATAGTAGTTCAAGGTTCAAATAAAAAATTATTTGATTTACTCATGTCTTTATAGCGTAATTCAGTGTGCAAGCTTTGTAGTTCAACTTGTGTAATTGGTGATGACAAAATGTGCGTCTAACAGAGTTAACAAGAACTTAACAGATCATCCCAAATTTCTTACTAGAGACATAATAAAGAGCTGGCACATTAGGTCCTAGATTAAATGGCCCACCTAAAATTCACCACACGATACATGATTGCAATAGATTTAGAGAATAAGACATTTTATTCAAACTGAGTCAACATATGTGAGAGAGAACCCAGAGACGATACTCAAAGAGCATAAATCAAAGTAGCAGTAAACTGCACGATAAGATATCACTAACAGTTCTAAAGCTGGACTATGGAAGGGAAGTTATTAGAACAGCCAACAAATTTAGCCCCACCATTCCAAAGCACAAAAAATAAATGTGGACTGATTGACAGTCACACTGATTTGCCATTCGGCACTCCTTGACCCTTCATTGTAATAATGCAACGACCCATGTCAAAGTTCAGACTAGGATACACTTAGCCTGCAATCTGTAACCTCATTAAGTGACATCAACTTGCACTTTAGTTATGGGGATTCTCAAACCCAGAAATACAGGGTCTTATACATTTCGTGTCATATATTTGGGACTGACACGTATCATGAGACAGCCATGCATAGAGTACGGAACTCTCGAGCAGATGTCTAGGAAGCTTGTACAAAATCTCTTACCATATAAGAACAATCCCACCTGCTTATCCAATAAGAGGGCCAGCAGGTTCACAACATGTGCCCCGATTTAAAAACTAATGATTCCAAAAACGCACAACTGACGAAGTTGAATCAATCCCATTGTAGATGAGTGTGCCAGAAAGAGGAGTAAACTGTTTCGTGATAAGCTGCAAAGTAGTCCCAAAGCATGAAATGAGATGAACAAAGATGAATAAAACAAGTCTACTGAAAGAAACAATACAATCTTCAACAGTGTCAATATAGATACCTTTATTGCCTCCTGCGATGCAATGCCCCCAATGATAGAAGCCACATTGTGGATTTCTGCAGCTCCATAACGACACATTTCACCAACAAGGTCTTCTGATATGCATGCACCACTAATCCCCATATTGTTCAAAAGCATAGATGTTACAGCCTTCAGTTTGGAACTATCATCTTCCAAGTCCCTGGAAAGAAAACATATTACTTGCTTACACCAAACCCATTGTTTCATACAACCTACAACCTAAGACACTATCAAGCATTTAACATCAATATTCAAACAAGTCCCACTTCTGTTTCTTTTGTAGGTGCCAATTTAAGACAGCCTACTTTAATTTCTGGTTCGTAAGAAATGTGACCACAGAGGTGCAATCCCGCTTACAAACCAGACTTGTGTCAAAGATATCCCAGTACAACCTTGCCAAAGATGATTCTGAATTTGAATAAGCCTCCTATTGTGAACTTCATGTTCTTTCTAAACACCTTCTACTAAGCTTATCACCACTCCCTATTCCCAATCTTCCTGATCATTAAAATACAGAGATACTTTCAAATGTCTCACTAGATGAATCCATCGAATATGTGTAAAAGTTGAAAATAAATTCCTCACATCATAAAAGTCATCTCCAAGGTTTCATACAATGAGCTCCATCCATAGCAGGGTTCACCCACACCACGATCCCATCTATAACCTGCTTGAGAAGACAAACTTCTGCAATTTGTGTTTTACTCACTTACTTTTACCTGGTCCATCCCTAGTTTCAACGGATTAGCAAAGTTTGTGGTTTTCATAGATATGACATTGCATAGGGTCCGTCACTGTTCCAGGTTTACACCTAAAGAGACACATAGTCATACCATTCGTAAGAGCCATACCGTAGGAGTAGCATATGGTGCGGGACCCTAAAGACTTAACTTATTAAAGGCATAAATTTTCCTTGTTTATTTCCTTTTTTCGGAGGGGAGGAAAAAAAAAGACAAGCTGCTAATCAATAAAAGACAAAACATTTAAATAGAAATGCCATCTCATCCATCACTACTCCATAATTTAAGGTTATGCGCAGTGAGCAAGTAGAACACAATAGAGAGCTGATATACCAGATATGATATCACTCATAGCTCATCACATAAACAGACGACTTGGCCTAGATCAGCATGAGAGGCTGAACATGGATGAGTAGCAACCATGAGACAACAGCGTTGAGTGACGGAGAGCCTTTGGAGTGGTGGTGGAGGGGCCATGGAGAGAAAGAAGAGGGGGCTATGAGCATTATGGGATAAAGGCAATATTGATGTAAAGGGCGAAGGATGGAACTCCGACACTGGCTATACAAATATTCCGAGTCAAGCAGCGGAGGACCCAGGGGATCACAAAGGGTAAAAAATTCCAAATATATTCAAGCCATCTTAATGTTGCATTGATTATTGAGAGACAGGGCCCTCATGATATGAAAGAAGTTGCACCTCATAAGAAATGGCAGGAACCCATAGAGATGAGTGTAATGCACTAAGAAAATCACACACTGATTTGTGTGATTGCCAGAAAAGAATAACATTGTCGGCTGATGCTTATGTAAATATAATTGGATGCCAAAGGCTTTAGCCTGGTTGAAGGCTTTGATTGTGCAGAGACACTTTCTTAAATGGCCAAAGTTACTACTAAACTGTTAGTTGCCATACCATGTTTGGTCTTTTTTTCTGATGGATGTAAATTTTTATTTTTTGAATGGTTATCTAGAAGCATTACCAGGGCATGGCATCTGAAGAATAGCCCTTAATGCAGCGATGGCATGGGGTGAAGAAAATATGGGCTGTGATTATTGTTTACATGATCATTATTTGAAGCAATGAGTATTTGTACTGTTGTCAAGCTATTTTGTCCTGCATCTAGGTCCCATTGCACTGTTGCTATCACAAACAGCAGTGCATTTGTTTTTAAATTTAAACGTTGGATTGAGAGGAAAGCAATCGAACGATAGTGGAAGCTGTGACTTCTCTTTCATTCTGGTACACATTCTTCTATGGACTACCGAGAAATTCATGACCCATAGTGAGTACTTCCAGTAGGAATGGCATTTGAGATGATAGATAGACTCCAAAGTCCGCAGTGATTCAGGGCATTTATATTACTCGCTCAAAAGCTAGAAATTGTAATTTGTTGTGAGTGCCGATTTCAAGAGGCCAAATCTGGACACAATATCAACAAAATGTATGTTTGTCAGTTATCAGCTGACAAAAAAGCATACATGTTATGAGACTTGCAAAGAAAGCGAGAGAAAGCGACCAGCTGAAAAGTAGCAGCAGCAGCATTTTATTCATTTTGAAGATAATACTACTAAGCAGCTTAGTCCCTTTAAACCTTTGCATACTGCCAGTTAATTTATTTGTGCTCCATTCCCCAAACCATTGGAATGCTGGATGATCGCAAGCCTACAGTCCACATGCCCAATACCCGTTGTCAAGCTTCTATTCAACAAACATAGAATTATCCTTAATATTCCTCTAGTGTGTTCAAGTATCATTTTTTTGAATAAAGATGTGATCTACATTCACTGCCACTCTCAGAACTCAATATTTTGATCCCTTTAATTCAGAAGTGTTTTGCCTATAGCTGTCATTTGGAATGAAGCTCTCAAATCAATCAAAAAATCAATAGACTTAACCTATGCACCGTTATGCCTTTGTCATTCGAAGAAGCATCAGCTAGTAGATTATACCATGCCCTAGGGCAATGCATCAAAGACAATACACTCTAGGGAGATCTATCTCTCTGTAGTGACCCATTGAGGCTCCTTGCCTATATTTAGAGGCTTGGGTAACTCCATCCCAGATGGGAAACTCCCTAGTGTGTGTCTCTATTGCACTCTCGAGAATAGCCTTTCCAGTCGCCCAGCCTCCGAACAACCTTCTATCCAGTCACCCAAAAGAAACACAGTCCAATGTCTCCAGCCCTCATGTTGGCCCCTTTCCTCGTTCAATCTCAACCAGTCACTACTCTCATTACTCTCTCCAGTATTTCAGATGCAAACAGCCATCCATTTAACAAAATCCTTATAAGAGCATGTGTATGTATTTGTGTATGTATATACGTATGTACAAAATGTATGTGCTGAGTATGTATTACAACATATATGTCAGTACGTAGGTATCAAAGGATATATTTATGCAAATATGCATGTACTTTCATAGGTACCTGTGCATGTAGCACACGCAAGTGAGCGAGAGAGCAAGACAAAGAAAGAAAAAGAAAGAAAGTTTATTAAAGTGTTTGGAAGACCGATGGGTCTATGAGACTGTGAGAAGCCTGATACAAGCCAACTGAAAGGGTGGAGCTACTAAACACCCATACAAAAAGAAAAAAAACTCCATGCTACATAGTCATATCAAAATAATTGTCATCTACAACATCACTATCATCAACATCATCAACAGAGCGACTGTCATCATAATACAAAGTGAAGTATGCTCCAATGTCACTTGTGGTCTCCCCCCATCAAGAGTGAGGGAGTGATAGCATGAAATCAAAGATAGAGTGCTGCCGGCCACCTGTAGATGCACAATCCTGCGCCATCTCCTCGTCACAGCTCTGTGTCTAACAAGGGTGACAGTCACCCCTGTCGGCAATCACGCCCCCACTCTCGACATGGAGGGAATGTGCCCAAGCATAATCTGTGCATCAACCCTCTAACTGAGCTGCCATGTCACTAGCTCTGGGTCCCGATCATGCCTAGGGCCTGTACGGGGGGAGCCTGTGTGGTCCGGCTGGAAGAACTCCGTGATCATACTCTGAGAAGAGTCTACCAAGGTATGCTCCTCCTCTCTCTGAAACTAGACTCGCATAGTTAACAGAGAACAGCGTTCCGACATCTAGAATGTCTAGAACGCCATTCCAAGAAGCAGACCGAAACCACCAAAACAGCCCCGGAACGTTCTCCCCCCTCCCCCTCGGGGCCAAAAAAAAAAAAACTTTGAAAGTTCCAAATGGGTATTTTAGAGCTATTATATAAAGTTTAAAGCTGTAAAATGTTAGTTTCTTTCATTTTCTAACATAGTTTTATGTCATATGATGACATGTCATGTATGACGTGGTGTTCCGATTCCCGTTCCCCCCTTCCCGAAACGTTCCCGTTCTGACACCCGAATTTTCGAAACGTTCCTGTTCCCTGGTAAGTATGGATTGGAGTAGGCGTTCATGATGTCTAACTGCCTCATGAATAAATAGTCAGCATCTCTGATCTGAAAAAAAAAAGAAATCGGAATAATGCCCAAAGCTATCTCTGAATAGATAGTAAACTGGGCATCTGAAGATGAAATGTTCCTCCAACTCAACCTCCTATAGGACACACACAGTGCATATGCGTCTCTCCCTAGGTAGACCCTCTGTCCGACCACTCTCAATATAGAGTCTATGTGAAGAGACCCGAAACTGCCCAATGGTGATCCTCGGTGAATGGGATAAGTGAATCGGTGAAGATCCTGGTGGTCAATAAACCCCTCATCTGAGATACGTAGGCAATGCCATGAAAACTTTGGCCATGTGGTCTACCTTAATGGTCTTACATACCGGAATAAAATGAGCCTGTTTGCAAATCTATCTATAGTAGTTCATATCCCATCATCCCTTGTCTTTGATCATGGCATATCAAAGATAAAGTCCATTGCTATAATCTCCCATGGTACTTGGGATACAAGATGAGGCATCAGTAGGCCAGATGCCTCCCGTCTGTCATATTTAACCTTTTGACAATTGAGGCATTCTGTTACAAACTTGTGTATGTCCTTCAAAAATAACTCTCCAAGGCTCGAGTAGTAGCTACAATGCGTCTATGTCCAACATATGAAGGTGCATGACATTCTTTCGTCACATGGCTCTGGTAATGCATAGGCAATCATCTTTCATGGCATATTGACTTGTAGACTGCCCCTCTTGCATGTGCTGCAATAGTTGTTCAAAGTTCATTGGCATATTGCTCTCTCATCTCTTCAAGATCCCTATAGTAAGTAATGGTAACACTATTGACCTCGATTCTTCGAAAGAGGACATCTACTCTATTCAAAGCTTCCGGTATATAAACTATCTGAAAATGAAACATGGACAGCAAATTTTCCCATTTTATATGCTTTTCTGAGAGCTTAGTCTGTATCAAAAAATATCTCAGACTTCAGTTATCAGTTTTAACAGTAAAATCTGGACCTAAGAGAAAATGCTTCCATGTATTTACGGCATGTATTACAACTAGTTGCTCTTTCTCATAGTAGATTCCCATATACCTTTGTAAACTATTCAGTGCTTTCTATCAATTCAAACAACGGATTTTGCAGAGGCGTTTGAATGAAATGATTGCAAGTTGCCAAACACATATACTTGAACTTAAGAGTTTGCAATTAAGCTGGAATTAAGACTTATACAAGTTAAACACAAAGTGACATCATTGGAAATCGCAATCTGAATTGAGAGAAAGCACCGAGTAGTTTACAACCTTTCAGCATCTTGTAGTCTCCGGCTTTCATAAGCCACTATATGACCATCCTAATGAAGTGCAACCCCAACACATTCTCCGCATGCATCACAATCCACAGCAAAGGGTTTGTACAGGCCAAGGACTCAGTTTGCTTTTGAGTGAATTAAATGCTGTCCTTTGTGGTTCACCCCATCTGAAAGCTGTGTTTTTCTTGGTCAAATCATTAAGTGGTGCAGCGATGTCTGCAAAGTGCCTAATAAAAATCCTATAACAGGAACAGAGGCCCAAAAAGTTGTGTACTTCATGCACAGTTTTCAGCTTAGGCCAATCCTCAATGGCTTGTATCTTAGCACAATCAATCTAAGTCCATTTCTCGGAAGTAATATGCCCCATATAATGGATCTTTCCAAGAAAAATTCACTCTTTGCTATTGGCATAGAGCTGATGATTACGCAGCTCTTGAAACACAATAGCAAGATGTTTTATGTAATCTTCTTATAATGTTATTGAAGAAGGTATGGTGAAGTGCCTAAAAGGACGGAAGATACGATCCATCAATCTGTTAATGGTGGCAAGGGCATTTGTCAAACTAAACGGCATCACCAAGAACTCATATCGACCAAAGGTAGTGCGGACTGTGGTCTTGTGCACATTATGTGGCTGTATGCAAACCTGATGATAGCCACTTTTTAAATCTATTATGCTGAACTAAGGCTCCACTAAGTTGATCTACCACATCATCTATGCATGTATGGGAAATCTGTTTTTGACGGTCATCTTACCCAAGGCGCGGTGATCCACACACATCCGAAAGAGCCATTTTTCTTCTGAAAAAACAGAAGTAAAGGTGAGCAAAAGGAGGGGAGCTGGGCTGAATTAGCCCTTTAGACAGCAAGTCCTGCACCTGGTCCATGTTCTCCTCTCTCTATGTAGCACTAACCATGTAGGGTAGCCTCTTTGGTGGCTTGCTTCCCTCTAGTGATCCTTTGGCCTCTCACGGGGTAACTCCCCTGACAAAGCATCCAAAAAACAATCTTTCAAGAAACTGAAAATTTTCCTCTTCAGAAGCATTTAATTCAGCATGTACATTTAAACCCTTTCCTTGATAAAAACTGTGTACGCAGAAACAGCAAACTTTCTTGCTTTTTTAGCAAAAGTATTAGATACAATGGGAATGGTCTCTCCTCTATTCTTTGCAACAATCTGCTGGTTTTTCCCCTTATATACAAAATCCAGCATGCAGTTATCCCTCCCCTACAATGAAACCAAGGCATGCCAAGAACAACGTCATGATGCTTGAGAGACAAAATGAAAAAGTCTTCCTAATCTACAAAGTTTTGTACATGCAGACGGAGCTTCCAAATCAAGGGAGTAACAAGCACATGGTCCCCATGAAACATTGGATTGGCATCTAGAGCCCTGCCCAATTCTTCTGTCTTGATACCCGATCTGAGGGCTAAGTCTTCTGATATAAAATTTTCCATTGCCCCTAGGTCAAACAAAATTAATGTCTGCAAGTCTTCGATCTTTCCCCAAGCAAGGCATAACTCTCTTTCAGGATCACTGACTCATCCCAATACATCCGGGACTCCTCCCACCACTGGCCTCGACAGCCCTTGTGGCTTCTTCTGCTCCCTCGAGGACGTAGGACTCTCAAGACACTAGGCAACCACATGCCCGTCGTTTTCACATCGGAAACACTTTCCCTCTTTGCAGAATATGGCAATCTGCTCAAGGGTAAACTAGGATGCAAAGAGTAGACAGAATCCCCCTCCACCACAATATTGCAAAGAGCAAGTCCAACTATCCAACACCTCCCGTGTGATAGTGACTTCCTAGTCAGCTTGTAACCAACCAGGGCAAACCATCACGTGTCACCCCCCCTTACTCTGAACTGGGTGATCAATACCATCAAACCAAAGTAAAAGACAATACATTCATTTTCGGGGGACAACCCAAGGAAGAGTATCTCTTATGGACTCCAAATACATTTAGTTTAGAGGGGCAACTCAAGGCTGAGAACCTTTATTGAGACGACACAAAAACACATAGAAATAAGCATCATCTACCACCTCAGAGAGGGATAGATCATGCAATATAGCTGATAAAGCTTGCTCCTCATGTCTAGTAGATGTGGCATAAATATTCTCAAGCTTGTCCAAGATCACCTTAGCTGAAGTAGTGAGGTCAAGTTCATGAAGTAATTTGTTGGCCAACCTCACACCAATAAGCGCCATTGCTTTGTCATCTGTTCATCCCTCGCTGAGAGTGATGCTGATGAGTCTTCACCACAAGGATGAGGCTCTATAGTATCAATCTGAGGTTAAAAAAGCCAACAAGCTGAAATGGATAACCAACAAATGAAGAGGCTGGCCTAGGGCTCTGAAATGGATCAGCAGCTTGAGAAATGCATGAATAAACGTGTCCAGCGGTTGGTGGATGACCTTGGAGGCTCCAAAATGCAAACCCTAATGCAAAAGCAGAAAGAATATGCCTGGGAATGTAGAACCAAGTGCCCAGCAAGTAGATGCCCCAAAATGTAAAAAGGAGCCAAGAGATGTGCACTAGTGGGTGTGGAAAGTTCTCCAAGTGCTGTAGCAGGTCCGAAATTGATCAGACGACTCTCTAGAGTAGTCCGAAATGATGTAGCAGGCTTCCACAATGAAAATGGTCTCTTGTAGGTGTGCTAGAGGCCTCAAAACAGCTCCAAAATGCAAAGGTGGCTATTCAAAGTGCACCGGGGTGCTGCAGCAAGTCTTCACGCAGAGAATCGATTGATTTTGATGTCCTGAAAGACCGGAAACACCTCGAAAGTGGCTGGAAATGCAGCTCCAGGTGATTCAGGGTTTCGAAATGCTGGAGCAGATGAGGACAACACCTGAAATCACCTCTGATGTAGGCAGTTATGCTGCAGCAGCACCAAAACAGCTCGAAATTGCAGTAGCAGCTCCAAACTAGGTCGAAAAGCCTCCAAAAGATCACGAAATTCTGCAATCAAGGCTCACAAATGGTCGACTTACATAGCATTCTGGCATATCTGGAGAGCCATATGCACAGAGGCTTTGGAGGGTACTCAGGTTCATCCCTCGCACACATTGGCTAGTATCTAGACAGACACCGTACATACTTTGATGGCCGTATGGACGCGTATGCAGGGAGACTCCCGTGCAACCTCAGCTAGGAGGGCTTCTTTCTTCAGGGAATGGAAGGATTCTCCTTTCTTCTCTAAGACTACTACAGGGTTGAGGTGGCACTTTCAGCCTCAGCCTTGGTTGTTTTCCACCTCACTCTGAGGGGGTTTTTTATTTATCCTCATGATTTCATGATGTATTCCGCTTTGAGCTTGCTCTCGCGGGTTTTTTCTCTTACTTAATAGAAGGCTCCAAATCAGCTCGTGTGTGGGCGCCTGTGGCTGCAGGGTACCGGCTAACAAGAAACGGCGGTGGCTGGCTGCAGAAATGAACACAAAAATGGCTGAATGAAGGCAGCTGTGCAGAAACCCTAATTGGGTAGGAGCAGCTGAAAGGAGGCAGAAATGAGCAGAGAGAAAGCTTCAGCTGAGACGGAAATGAGGCGGCTGCATAGGCTTTAGGGTTAGGACAGAGATGACATGGCATGGCAGCTATGGCAGATTGACCTGCTTTGATACCATGTTAGAAACATGGTGTGAGTGAGAGAGAGAGATAGGCTAGGGAGTGAAGAAATGGTAAACAAATGTAGAATACATGAAGGCTTTCATTCATTCATCATCACTAAATGAGACAAGCGAAGTACAAGCCTTATATTTGGTAATTTGCCCACGTCATATTTGGCAACAAACCACTCAGGCTTGCTCTCTTTTTTTATTATAAACTATTCTGGTGAGGGCTGCCTGCTCTGCATTGCCACGTGGCTCAAGATGGGCTTCTGCTCAGCATACAGGGAATTGATGAATTACTGCAGGCAGATACACGGGGTCAATGGAATTCTGCTCAGCTTGGTAATGTCTGATGCAGTAGAAATGGCAATCATGATGGCCGGAGATCCAAGCTGGACGGAAAGATGAGCCCCAATGCCTTGGACTTGAGCGGCGACCACCCACAATTATAATCGTCCGTCAACCGCTTCACAAGACACCCACGATGCAGACCTTCCTCGCTTAGTAAATTCCCCCTTGTTCCATCCGCCTAGCCAAACTCGTAGAGCCTGATGGAAAAGATCTTGTCACGCTTTCTTCCTAGTCTGTGGTGGCAATTACCAATGCAAAGAGACAGATGCAATTCCTTATCCAAATGACATGCATTTCCGTACTCTTCTCTAACGCTGGTCGTCAATATGCAAAATGACAGATACAAATCATTTTTCTCTGACGCTCGTCGTCAATCCTTATGCAACCCAACAGATGAGCAATGCCCTCGCGTGCAATTACGTTGACTATGACTCGTCATCGCCAAGAAAGTATCTGCGTAGACCCCTTCGTAGCCTTTGATCGTCACTTCTTCATAAAGAAGATTAGCTGTGCTCTAATACCAATTTCATCCAATGGAACCTTAATTAGAATCATCACCTCATTTTGCATTATTGACGATGACCTTCCTAATTTTTATTCTTTCTTACCTCTCTCTCACTCTATTCAAAACACAGCTTTTGCAGCCCGAAGGCTGATACAAATACTATCCAAGATTTGATTACAAAAAAGATGGAAATTCCAACGTGGTAATTACCTTTGTCGGGTTCCTAACAATCCACTAGTTACACACCAAATGAATTGGCAGTTGTAGAGCCTTCCAAGCCCTTGGTCACATGCTAATGTAGACTCCTCTTTATAAGCAGCCTTAGCCCCTTAAAAATAGGGCAAATAACGACTCTCGTGTACCTGCAACAATTAATTGTAGCACAGCTAGGCTTTCTTTGGCTGGTAGAGCACTACATAACCATGGCACCCATTAATTGTTAGCTCTTGCATGCAAATAGGAATCTCTACACTAAAACTAGTCTTTGTGGACGTCCCCACCAAGCAAACCAGTGCACACCAAATGGTTGATCGAGGTCAACCCTCTTTGACCATGGTTAAGAAACCTGATTGAGGTCAAAATCCTTAACCCTAGTCAAATCTCTCTGACCATAGTAAGCACAAATACTCTGGTTGACCGTAGTCAACCCTCTTAGCCTAAACCAAGTCTCCCTAACCGAAGTCATACCTACTTGACCGGAGTCACTTGTCTTTGACTGAAGTTAATTTTTTTTTGCCGAAAAAACAGTGCTAATTATATTACTTCGAGAACAAGATACAAGAGGTCAGCTTATAGCTGACGGGCTGCGTTCACAAACCGGACGCCGCCCAAAAGGTAGCATAATAGATCATACTCTCACGGAGGGATATGCTGAGTGTGAATGAACAGCCATCGGGGTGGTGAGTAGTGCCACCGAAGGCCCTGCGTAGTCTGCTCGAAGAAGAGGCTCTGTGTGTCCCAAGCCTGGAGGAAGCGTCTCCGCTTCTCCTGACCGGCCCGGGAGTCTCCCTGAATCTGGTCCCACTGGCCTCTGAGGGTATGAATAATCTCACTCCAAATCTCCGCCATGATCTGGGCAGTCGATAAGGAGGTGCCACCGAGGATCTGCGCGCAGCGCGAGGTCCAGATGTGCCATCCTGTAATGCTGCTGATAATCTCCCAGACTGGCTGCCGCTCCCGAACTCCTGTATCAGCCTCTGCTAGGTGCTGTGGGATACCTCGAGCGGCCCCCACGTCCCCTGTGTGATAAGGAAAGTGGGGTCCTGCTGGCATGCCTCAAACAAGTGATGAAGACCAGGTGCGGTGCTGCACCAACAGAACGCGCCCCAAGTGATCACTCCTAGCTCTGGTGCTGCACGAGCAAGAAGCCCGAAAGTCCACCTCCACACTTCCTGGGCGCGCGTGCAGCTCCACAGGCAGTGTTTTGGTGACTCCTCATCCGCATGGCAAATCTGACAGCAACCGTCCTGGCCTATCTGCCTCAACCAGCTCCCCACTGGAAGACCTTTGTGGGTAAGAAGCCACAGGAAGTATGAGATCTTCTGCGGCCGCCAGCTCTCCCACAAGGCCTTCCAAAATGCCTGCAAAAAGAACCTGGAAATACCCTGTGCGTACCAGCTAGGACGCTGGGTGGGGGGCGGCTCTGCATCCTCCCGAGAACTCGCCTGCCTAGAGTCGTGCTGTAAGCGAAGAAGGAAGTCGGCCCCTGTCCTGTCACAATCTCTGGCCACCACCACTCTCCTGGGTCCCACTCAAGTTCTGACAAGGCCCGCCCCTCCCAGAGCCAAAGACGCCAAAGCTGCAACTGGTCCTGCTCGATACTAGGGTCGGTATGCCAAACCTTCCCCAGAAGGCCTACGACCCTAACCCTCTGCCACGGGAGTAGGGGGTCGATGAGCGCATCCTCTCTCCTGAGTCGTCCATCCCCTGAAACCGCGAAGAAGGCGATAGAGGAGTCATCCAAACGTCCTGCGACCACCAGTGGGATGCCACGGGGGGTGAACTGTCCCAGCCAGTGGGTGTCTCCAGGCATGAGGACCTGAGGCTCAGGTGGAGCCAACCAAGCGGCTGGGATCGCACCGTCGATCTCCGTGCGTCTCGCCTGGACTCCGCGTGCACCTCCAGCTGCGTCTGCAAGATCGGCCATCTCCAGATGTCTGTACGTATCCCTCCAAACTCGAAGGGACCGGGCTGGCCCCCTCATCCAGCCGTCCCACCTGATATGTGATCTCTCCCCCAGCTGAAGGCCCTCGGCGTCTCTGACCTGCCCATTCCAGACGAGCGGCTGGCGATCGATCTCCTCCTGACAGCTGGGCTGGGACTGAATGAGACTGAGACGGAGCCGCCTCCAAACCATGAGGAGGCTACGAACGAGTGGGGAGCGGGGCTGAGTGAGCGGGGCGGAAGTGAAGATCCACCTGAAGGACGGTAGCCACTCTCCACCTCGGCGCGGGACACAAGAGCCGACTCCCTGCTGAAGTAACATCTTCCATGTCTGCCCCCCTGGGGTCAAACCGCGGATGATAAGCTTGCCTAACAAGGCCTGACTCTGAAGCTCTGGATCAATGACCCCCATACCACCCTCAGCCTGCGGAAGAATGACTGTCTGCCAAGCAACCCTGGCTCTGGTATCTCTATGCCCATCCTACCCAGACCAAAGAAAGTTCCGAACCAACCTCCTGAGCTGTGCCACGCTGGATCTCGAGAAGCACCAACAGGAAGCCACATACCAAGCCGTGGCTAGAAGGACCTGGTTAACTACCAAAGCACGACCTGCAAGGGAAAGCTTAGCAGTGCTCCAGAAAGCCAGCTTCCGTCGGATGGAATCTAGCACCGGGAGAAACTGCTGAGCTGGCGTAATGTCTAGGCCAACCTGGAAGCCAAGGTATCTAGCTGTCTGTCCACGTGGAATCCATCTGAAGCCCAGAAATCGCCCCCACTGAGAACACGCCCCCGGGTCTGTGAGAAAACCAACTGATTTGTTCCAGTTGATTTTCGCACCAGCGGCCGAGCAGAAAACCTCCAGGGCCATCCGCACCCTCTCTAGCATCCTCTCATCGTCCTGGACATAAAGGGCTGTATCATCTGCGTACTCTGAGTCCAGAAGCTCCGTGTCCTCCCGGAGTGGAAGGCGAACACCCCTGAGCCCTGTGGACCTCGCCCGAAGGTAGTAAGTCATGGCCTCGGCGAAGAAGAGAAACAGATAAGGAGCCAGGGGACAGCCCTGACGTACTGATCTCTCCAAGCTGAATCGCTCACCCATCCTGCCTCCAATGATGACTCTGCTGGACGCTGTCCTGTACAAAGCTGAGATACCCTGAATCCAGCCTGCCGGGAAACCTAGCCGCTCCAGAGTCCCCTCCAAAAAGGACCAATCCACGCGATCGTAGGCCTTCTCGAAGTCGAGAAGTAAAATGGCAAGGTGTGATCCGCTGTACTGAGCCCACTCCGCCGCCTCTGAAAAGGTGAAGACATTATCCAGGATACTGCGATCCTGGACAAAGCCTGTCTGAGTGTCATGGACGAGGTCTGGTAGTAGAGGTCGAACTCTGGCACTGATCATCTTGGCGAGGATTTTGTAGGCAGTGGTAAGGAGAGTGATCGGACGCCACTGGCGGATCTCCTGTCTATCTCCTCCCTTCGGGATGAGGCAAATCAGTCCCGAGGAAAGGCTCTCTGGCATCTGACCGCTGCTGAAAATCCCCTGCAGAGCTGCAAGGAGGGGCTGATGGATCTGGTCCCAGAAGGAGGTGAAGAAAGCTCGGGATAGCCCATCCTCACCTGGGCATTTCTGCCCATCAATGGCCATCAAGGCCTCCAACATCTCATCCGAGGTGAACGGCGCCAACAACGTCGCCTGCATGCTAGGCTGGACAAGGGATGGAATGTGCCTCCACACCTCCTCATGGTCACGACTAGCACGAGGGGCAAGTGGCTCCTGCTGGAAGAGGGTCCTGTAGAAGTCAGTGGCCAACCCCAGGACCTCCCCCGGGTCCGTAACAATGTGACCATCCGCTGTCCTGAGACTCCGTAGCTGATCCCCTGCAGCTCTCTGGCCGTGTGTCCTGAAGAACTCCCTGCACATCCGGTCACCCTTCCGGGCCCAGAAGGAGAGAGAGGCGTGATAGGAGAACTCGGAGCGACGCTGGAGGGTCTCCTCCAAGAGGGCTCTGGCTCGAAGGGCCTGGATCCGAAGCTCCTCCGAGCCCGGGGAAGACTGCTGAAGTCGCTGAATGGAGGCGAGGTCCCTCCGAAGAGCTCTCTCTCTGTCCCACCAATCCTGTCGAACCTGTAGGGCTGCGAGCTGGCAGATCTGGCTGGACTCCTGCAGAGCCTGCGCGACCGAGTCTACCAGATCCACGCCCTCCCCCCAGTCTCTGTCCCAAAGACTGCAAATGCTGCTACGGACGTCCACCCTCGAGAAGATGGAATCGGGAATCCTGCATGATCGGGGGGGGAGAGTCTGGGCTGCCGAATCTAATGAAAGGAGCACAGGCGCATGGTCGGAGAGTGTCGTCCCTGGAACAATGCCCGCCTGGCCACCTCTGCTGATGGCCCAATCACTGACATAAAACCTATCAAGCCGCTCCAGGAGTCTGCCTCCTTCCCTGCGGAAGCCCCAAGAGAAGTCCAGGCTCCCGTGCCAACGCCGGAAGGACGGGTCTCTCCAACTGTCCCTCCCTCCTGTCGCGAAGATGAAAGAGTCCCAAGCTGACTGCTCTGCCTGAGCCATACCTGTGAACTCCGGATCTCTACCCTGCTGGTCCTCCAAGGTCTCCAGATTGTTGAAGTCTCCTCCAACAATCCAGGAATCCATGTCTGGAAGAATCCCTGTAAGTGTCCTCCAGAAGGTGGCTCTGCAACGGAGGTCTGTGGGAGCATAAATGTTGAGGATTCCTATCTTGGATCCCTCCAAATTCAGGCCTACCCAAAGGGCTCGGCCTGGGATCAACGTGCCGTGACCGAAAACTATCTGAGCTAACTGCTCGCACACGGAGGTACAGACCCCCCCGCTCCTCCCCTGTGCGCCGATCGAAGGCTCCCAATAAGTGTAGGAGCGTCCAGGGAGAACCTTCCCGCAGCTGCGGGCATGAGCCGCAGAAAGCTTGTGCTCCTGGAGCAGCAGTACATCCAATCGACCAATCACTGCAGGCTGAAGTTCCTGACGCAAAATGAGCTTCCTGGGACCACGGGTGCTCGAAGAGTGAAACCCGTTCACATTCCAGGATACGAGGTGTAGGCTCATGGAGAGGGATGGGGGGCTGCGAGCAGCTGTCTGCTCGCAGTCGAAGTCGAAGAAGAATCAGACATATCGGAGTGGAGGCGCTGCCGCTTGTGAGAAGGTTTGGAGGGGGAGACGGGGTCGTCCTGCCCGTTCTTCAACACCTTCAGCAATGGCGAGAGGCCTCTAGTGCCATGAGCAAATGCTTTCTCGAGCCAGCTCGAGATCTCTGAAGTGGTCATCCCGTAGAAGGTTCGGAGTTTCTGTTGGGACCAAGCTCTGACATCCTGGGGAAGAGGCCATGCCAGGGGGGGTCTGAGGATCACGATCAATCGGAAACGTTTGGCAGCGCAACGCCACCGCAAGCGCACATCGCCCTCGTACCACTGAGTCTCGAGGAGCTGCCCACCGGACGGGCCTATCCAGGAGCAAATCTGGGCGTGTGTCTGCTCTCTGAGAGCCTCCCACACCGAGTCGTCTGTCCAGGTCTCGGTGCCATCGCTGAGGAACGTGAAGGCGAAGCTAGGGCCGTCCCTGGGAGCCAAGGCAGCAATCTTCCCATCCGCCCCTTTGCGGAGCATGAAGATACTAATGTCGAGACAAGCCGGGAAGGTCCCAAGGTCGGCCACATCCAGGTAGTCCCAGGGGCCAGATCTGTAAAAGTCTCGAGGGAGCTCTCTCTCCTGGAGCTGAGACCCAGCTGAGTCTGCCACTGAGGGGCTAGCGGGAAGGGAAACCTGCTCCACTGGTGGTACAGACTCCGGGTGTCCTACAAGCGGGGGGGGAGGGGGAGGAGGCTGCGGGATAGGCGACTCGGGCTCCACGGAGGCGACTGGCGGAGAAGGTGGAGGAGGTGGAACGGAGGCTGCACTCGGCTGGGAAGGCGACGGTGCAGCTAACTCTGTAGGCGGGGCGAGGGGAGCAGGGGGGGGAGGGGGATGGGGATGCATCTCGAACTGGGGCTGAGGGGGAGGGGACTGAGGGAAAGGAGGCGGGGGCTGAAACTGCGGGGCGGGCGAAGGGGGGGGAAACTGGGGAGAAGGCGGGGGGGTGGGAGAGAGGAGGATCTGAGGCTGTGGAGGGCGGGCTGCCGTCGAAGAAGAAGCTCTCCCAGGTCCCTGGGGCATCTGCCTGTCAGGTCTCTAGAGTGCTGCTGCAGGAAGGGTGACCTCTGCCTCCTTGCCTTTATCCGAAATCTTCTTATTCTTTCCTCTTTTCCTTCGAACCTCGGTCCAACCGCCCACTACCTCTGGCCCAGGCTCCGACTGCCTCGGCTCCTCCTGACGTGGCTGTCCGGGGGGGGGAGGTGGGGGCGGAGGGGGCGGGGGCGGGGAGGGTCGAGACGAGCTGGCAAAGCGTGGACAAGCAGCCGCCAAGTGCCCAAAGCCATGGCACCGCAGGCACTGACCTGGCTGTCCGGTGACTATCATGCTCTGGGTGATACTGCCGGCACCTGTCACGATCTCGATCACTGCAGGGAGAGTCGCAGGATCCGCCACAGCCACACGGACTCGGGGAGCTCCTGCCGTGGACACCGCGTCGGCAAAGGTGTCGTGCATAACCCAGCCAAAATGGGAGCCCAAGTCCCTGACAATCGGCCGCAGCTCAGTAGCAAGCCCTGGAAAAACTAGTGTCACTGGGTGGCGAGGTATACGGAACCGAGTATCGAAATCCGCTGCGCTGAAACCACGGTACCACGGGACTATCATGATGATCTTCCCATCCACCGATGTGGGGGAACCGGCAATCAGATTGCTCGCAGCTTTCTCACTGGAGAGTTTGAGCCAGAAGATGCCCCTTCCCATAAGGGCCACCTCCTCAATGTGGCCATCCTCTAGCAAGAGAGTGGACTGGAGCCAGTCCCTGATGGTAGACCTGGAGGGGGAGTGTCCAATGACTCTACCGTAAACAGAGGTACGAGCAAAGTCACTGGCTACCGCCTGAACACGGGATGATTGTTGCTCTGTCAGGATAACGCGGTAGGCATCTGGAGAGGGAGGGTCCGACTGGGCCTCCGGATCCGGGCTGGGGCCGCCATACCGCCAAGACTAACTGCAAGCTTCCGATGAAGAAAAACAGGCTGCCACCCAAGAAGGGGATGAAGCGGCGGTGGAGCCTGGGGGTGAGGCGGGCGAGGCGAAATGAAGGGTCGGAGGGGTCGAAGCGGAGGGCGGGGCGAAGGCTGCGGGATGCGGGGAGTACGGAAGGGGCGAGAGGGCCGATGGGGGGGGGGGGTGAAGTTGGAATGGCGGGGGTGGAGGGGTGAAGCGGGGGGGCGAGGGGAGCGGAATGAGGCGGAGGCGGGTGAAGCGAGGGGGTGAAGGAGCAGCGAGGGGGCGGGTTGGAGCGGGGTGGATGGCGAGGGAGCAGCGAGGGGCGGAATGGAGCGGAGGCGGGGCGAGGGCGAGGCGGGCTGGAGAGAGAGAGAGAGAGAGAGAGAGAGAGAGAGAGAGAGAGAAAAAAAAAAAAAAAAAAAAAAAAGGACGAGGCGAGGCGGCGGTTGGAGCGGCGGCGAGGGGGGGGTTGGAGCGGGGGCGGGGGGCGGGTTGGAGCGAGGGGGCGGGATGGAGCGGAGGTAAGGGGGCGGGATGGAGCGAGGGGGCGGGTTGGAGCGAGGGGGCGAGGGACGAGGGGCGGGTTGGAGCGAGGGGGCGGGTTGGAGCGAGGGGGCGAGGGGCGGGTTGGAGCGAGGGGGCGGGATGGAGCGGAGGCAAGGGGGCGGAATGGAGCGAGGGGGCGGGATGGAGCGAGGGGCGGCTGGAGCGGAGGTGAGGCGAGGGGTAGCGGGGTGCCGGCGGGGGGGGAGGAGAGGGGACGGGGGTCGAGGGCGGACGGGAGGGGTGGAGGTGGTCGCGGCGAGGGGGGGGGGGAGCGAGGGGGGAGGTAGGGGCTAACGGCGAGGGGGGGAGGGGAAGCTCGCAGGAGCGATTTGGATTTCTTTGACTGAAGTTAATGATTTGACCAATTAAAAGAACTCTTTGATCATCATTAAAATAAATAAAGAACCTTTTGACTATGGGAAAATAAGAGGTCAATTTGTATTTTGACTTGGAGTATTTACAACTTAGTGACCGGCACCATGGTGGCTCTCCAATGAGACGAGAAGATGTCTCATATTTGCAAGCTAATGCTCAAAATACATATACGGGCACCATGGTGGCTCTCCAATGAGACGAGAAGATGTCTCGTATATGCATCTGTCAAGCCGTCTCTCGCTATGGTAGGGAGTGTGGTCTTCATGATCTCTGTATCCAGTGGGCCATATCAAGGGTGACACCTCAGCTCGAACGGTCTCCTCTAAGTAGAGCCGTGATGGGCTAGACCTCTATCATGCGTGCTCTAGTCAGCCTCTATGTCACTCGCTCCACCGCTCCGTGCCGTCTCTTCCCACTGATCCATGCTAACCTCATGTCGACTATCTTCTCCTCCTCTACTCCAATGTGTCCTTGGGCTGACTCAAAGGCATAAAAGTCGGTGATGTGTCGTTGTGCTCGATATGTCTCTTGTGGTATTGTCACCTCCTCCTGTCTAATTTGCTGCCATAAGGTCTCTCTGTGTCGCCACATCTCCAACAAAAAGAGGCCAACACAAACCCAGTCATGAAAGTGGATTAGGCAAGACAGTGGCCCAAACCCGCGCCCCTCTTGAAAGAGACAGTGGTACCATCCTCGGATCTCATAGTAGACGAGGCAAGTACATCGAAAGTGCTCCTCTGTCTCCACCTCTGCCAATGTGCACAGCCTGCAAATCCCAGGTGTGCCGGTTCTCCTTGCCTTGATCCTCCGCTGATGGGATGAGACCCGCATCTATCTGATGGCAATCCTCCGTGCGTCTAAGACCAGTCCATCTTCCAGATACTGGGGCCTAGTAATCACTCCATCCTCTAATACTCTCAGGAAGTGAACATGGTAGAACTAGACCTTGGTGGGGAACTCATGGTTCCCAACCCGAGTCCAGAGATGGAGTAGATCCAATCATATGATACGGTTGCTCGCGGGATCTAGAGGGACGAAGTTGTACTGAAGGAGGGAAGGCAATCCCAGTGAATAACCTGACTATCAAACCATCTGGATATGCGTGCATACCAGGCTGTGCATGAAGCATTTCCACTCTAATTATAAAGCATAACTATTTTCTCATGCTAACATAATATGGCTTCCATTACATTAGTTTGGAATTCTCTGATCAGGTATAGGCCAACAGACATCTGATCAGGCATCTCTATCAAGTATAGGCCAACAAACATCTGATCAGGACTCTATCAGGTATAGGCCATCACACATCTGATATAGAAAATGGATTATCTGGGTCAGTGGTCCAAAACCACCCCTCCTGAAACAGGTAATGACATCGTCCATGTATCTCATAGTATACAAGGCATCAACACACGAAGTGCTACTCCGTCCCCACCTCTTTAGAGTGCGAAGTCCACATATCCTCTGCTCTCAAATCTCTGGGTATGCCTGCTGCGTACATGGCTATTGGTCAAATCAAACAGCCACAACTTCCCCAAAGGATCCTGGATCCTCCGGGGTTTGTTTTGCACACATTTGCGAGCAAGAATTGCTGCCCTTTTTCATATATATAATTTGCATTTTTACCATTATGCAATGCATTGTTTGCTTTCTTGTGGGCATGCCTTTCAGCAGGAATCAACTGCTACGTCCTAACCCCTTTCAAGCCCTTGATGTATAGCATATTTCAAGAATCTATTTGAAAGTATATTGTATATTTCAAAGTCCTGAGAGTTCAGCAATCTATTTGGAAGTATACTGTATATTTCAAAGTCCTGAAGTTCAGCTCTAGAATGCATTTGGAAATTATTGATCAATCATTTAATTATCATTCAGTTTGTACTCACTAATCTTTCACAAATTGAGTCTGGATTTTTATTCAACTTATTAACAAACATTTTCCCATATGCAAACAGGAAGACCGTTAAGGCCTATGGGTTGAACAAGACAAAAGGGAGGGTAAACAAGGGCTCCTTCCAACCTTGAATTGCCAAGACATGTGACACACGTCCTATGGTCCCACCTTTGCTCCTACGTTTCCAGAAAATAAATTAGCCGCCAGTAAGTGTTTTATATCGTATCCTACATGCATTCAATTTGAACATGCTTACATCAGACCCCCCTAGAACTATATGACAAAATCTCCATATCACTTAAGAATTCCTATTGAATCGCAAATTGTAGGTGATGAGCAAAGAGATTTATTTGCTTTTTGGTGTCCAGTACACAGTCATGATGCCACATATATCAGGAGAGTACAGAAGTAAGATCTAGTACATATCTAGAACTTCTTGCAACAGATGTCACAATCCTTGCATATTGGCTCGTCCTGTCAATTCCACTTCCCACAAAGCTAGGAAGTCACAGCAGATGAGTTGTGATACGAAGGTTAGGAGGACAATCCACTTTTCCCCACGCAGATTGACCATGTTCCACTTTGCAAATACACCATCATATATCCTCTTCTCCTAATTATGTCGTATCACTAATTGCTAGATATCCTCAAGTCTTAAGCCACCTCAAAGGCACCAAGCCATCACCAAATATGTGCTTTAATTTTAAAAAATATTTTGCAGTTATTTAAAAGAAAGGAGAAAGTCTATTAATGTCTTTGGAAGCCCAAAATGCCTAAGAGAAACAAAGAAACACTTGCACTACTACAGACTGTAAGATGTCTTTATAAACTAGAGTATTGAATATCCTGAAAGACACTGAGACAACATCTGCTATTTTATCTGATGCCACTATGCACCATTATACATATTAGTTTTGAATCCATTAGACAGCTTTCAAAAGACGAGACGAGTCACGAAACACAAAAAGCATCATCGGACTTACTCATCAAAGAAACCTGGAAAACGATTGTACGTGCTTGCAAAATGGTCGACTCCTCGCAGCAGCAAGTACAAAGAAGCATTGCTACAAGCACAAACCATTCCGTTTGTTACTCAAAACTTTTAAGTTTCAGAGATATATACTAAAAGCTTGATCGCTTATTTATCATCTAATAACAGAAAACAAAAACCAAAAGATAAGTTCAAGCGCCTGTCCATGCTATATCAACCAAATAAGTATAACCACCCAAGAACAGAACATACAGTATAGTGTCTTCATTGGAATCAGGTACATGTTTCATCACAAGACCCAACTCTAGCTTAACGATAGACAGCATACTTACACAAACTCAGGAAACAACCGATCTAACCGCAACATAGGCCCATTCCAGAAATAACCGTATATTAAGTAGCTCATAATACATTCATATAGGCCTTGTGAAAAGTACTCCCCTAAAATGGAAAAGGGGGGGAAAAATAAACGCAGTCCCTCACACGCATCCTTTTTTATAAATCTCACCACAGAAGCAATGAGCAATCATACATGTCCTTGGTGCGGGAAAGGCTGCATTTTTCCTTCGCTTCACCACCAATAGGTTCAGCTCCGTTTTCCGCAGAAGACATGTCTCTTATAATTCAGAGAAAATACAAACTTACAAAATTAATACAAAAAAAAAAAACATTTCCGAAGTTGCATAACCCACTCAGCAATCTGTAACCACTTTTAAAGACCTATTAATCAGCCTGTTTTTCATTTCTGCAGAAATAATGGGAAAATCACAGGCCAGATAAGCAAAGACAAAGCAGTAATCAACACAATTTTTGCACCCCGTGACCTAAGGACTCGCATACATAAGTTAAAAGTCCAACCATTAATTCTTCTGCACCAAGCTTGAATGAAAGCAACAGTCAATCATCACACATTGTAGCATACTTGTACAGGAACATTATCATAGAGCAGACAGATTTTACAGCTGTCACAAAGTGAACACATTGGATGTAATCACTTTTCCCCGAGAGTTTAGAGAGCATTGAAGTTGAAAGACACAGAAACGCAAGCAAACATGTAAACATTCTAGCGCACTAATCAGTACTGCATTCCGACTTGGAGATCAAGTAATATGTATTGTGTGTCTCAACTTTCATCACGTATAAGTGACCCAACTTTATGTTTTGAAGTCCTAACAAACAGAAGTAACTTTTCAATCTGTCTTAACTACTTTAAAAACCCTTGGCTACACACTTGACCTCACACCTTCAAGAAAAAAAGAAGTCAATTGCTTCCAGCAACCAATAAAAGTTTCAACTCTTCTCCCAAGGTGTGATGTTCACCTTCCTTGGATGTCCAACCAAAGCTCAGTTTCCTCACATGTTCCCCAAACTCCTTCTCCTCTAGTTCCATAGGACCCTCTTGGTTGATCTTTTCCTCTGCTCTCAACTCTAAAGTTGGTTTCCGTCTCTGTTCCAAATCCTCCTCTTGGCACTTGGACTCGACTCCCCGCCCCCCTCCCTCCCCCCTCCCTAAAATCCTCTCTATACAAGCACACATTCCAAGTCACAGGTCCCCTCCGCTCCCCTTTCTTTGAATTCCGCTCGGATCTCCCTTTTTTAGAAACCACTTTTTGAGGGTTTTTGAGACTTTGGCAACAAGTAACACCCGAACTAGGACTCTCTTCTTCCATTAGATGTTCAAAGACCACATGTTGTCTTTCTAGGGTGGTGGTTGGGCACGCTTTGTGTATTTTGTGTGGCAAGAAGGCCAAGTGCAACCTAACCTTCTCTCCCCATATGCCCATTACAAGGAGGCTATTAATAGTATTGAGACTGGAGCCTCCCCATCCCTAGTTCACATTGACCAACGGACTAGGATTACTTGCCATCTAGCCACCTAACAAGGCCAACCACTCAAGGTCTTCTTTGCAAGCCTCCTGTAGGCCATCCCATGGGCTATCCATTGGTGCCTTCTATTCCCTAGTACGTGCCTTGTAGGCATAGATATAGGCAGTTAGGACACTTAGGGCAGTTATGACATGTGCCGCTAAGTACACTAGGTACTACTAGGACACCCTAGGACAAGGTTTTGTTATATTGTACTTTTGGTTCGTTCCTACAATTCATTACAGCCATACAGTTTCAGCTTGTTGCTCCATTTCATTGCTTCCATTTGCCTTCAGTGGTATCAGAGCAGGTTAAGGCCTCACCCCTTAGCCATTTCCAGCCACCCCGAGCTCTCCAGATCTCATTGGCGGCCTTTTCCTTTGTAGGCGCAACTGCATGTGTGATCACCCGAGGCTATTCTGAGGAGTTTCATCACCAACAACCACCTCTCTAGTGCTCCTGCTGCATAGGTGACTACTCCAGAGCAGTCTTTTGACTGTTTTTTATCATAGTCCAGCATTTCGAAGCACTTCAAGACACCCCTGATCCATTCCAAAGCCTACAGGTGCCCTAGACCAGCCGCCTCGCACATTTTTGTGCCTGTTGCTATAATTGGAAGTGTTCTTCTGCAGCAGCCTTGCTCTCCTTTGCTGGTTTCTCATCTCGGACTCTGAGCTCTTCACCTCTAGCAGCTGCTTTTCCACAAAAAGAAAGGAAAAAATTGTTTTTTTTTGGGCTTGCAAAAGTGCCTTCTCATATATTAGGGATATTATTTGGATATCCCCATACTCAAGTCATAGCTTATGAAATGTTCCAAAGCTTAAAACTCTAAGTTTTCTATGGAATTTTGTGTGTTTTGAAAGTCTAAAGCTAAAATGGAAAGTTGAAAGCTGTAGAGTTTACTGTCTTTCAGATTGTAGTATGGTTTCATGTCATATGAAATGAAAGGTTGTGGACTGTAGTATATAGTTTTATGTGAGATGTTGTGGACTGTAGTATATAGTTTTATGTGACATGATGATGTGTCATATGACGTGGCATTCTTGACCCATGTTCCTCCTTTTCGAAACATTCTTGTTTCGCTTCTACTTGAGCTTTGCACTGTACTCCTTCAAAGTCGATTGCTGACAGCTGTACAGCATATACCCTTGCTGTAACATCTTATTCCAGCTTCTCTTGGCACCCTCAGCTGCCATTTGCTGTCCATTTCACCTCTCCTACAAGGGCGACTACCTGTCTTCAAGTTTGGAGCATTTTTCCTTGCTGTAATTTTGATGGTAAGCTCCTACTGCATTAACTTCTTTTATTTTTAGCAAAAAAGCCTTTCTTTTGGTTCCTTGGAATTGTAAAAAGGCCCCGTGCTGCCTTGGAAGGCCCGTGTTGCCTTTGGAAGTCTTTTTGCAGAAGATACACTTTGTGACAGCCACATATTTGCAGTGAAAACTCTCTAACCCTTGTGCAGTAGATTGCCTTTGGATTTGGGAGATTGCACTCCTTTCATTTGCATTGTCAGTTGGTGCTTTTGATTTGCATTTTTGCACTATGGCTAGGAGCAAGGATGACTTGTTTGGGATGCTTGGATCTGAGGACAAAATTAGTGGCACAAATTACCCCATGTGGTCTTATATGATGGGCCATGTATTGTTTGCCAAGAATCTTTGGAACATTGTTGCGGGTACTGAGGTCAGACCCACTAGACCTAATGCCTATGGTATATCTGGTAATGCCTCCCGTAATGCCTATAGTATATCTGGTAATGCCTCCAAACAGCCCGTGCTCCGTACAAGGCCCACACTGCCTTTCGACTAGGGCATCGCCAACGTCGCCCTCTTTCCTACAACCCTAGGCTGGGCTGAACCCCTGGCCCAGCTTAGGGGTTAGCTTCAACAAGGGGGTTTCTCAGACTTATGCAGGCCAATATGGAGTTTCCCAAGACTAAGTTGTTTGCTTCTACCCGACGAGTAAGCCTTCATATTCCTCTGTTGCAGCCACACCTAGCCCCTATGCGTTGACATTCAAAAGCAAGATTGGATCAGATCCACAAGAACAAATTTACTACCTACAGCAAGAAGTTAGAGAGCTCAGGCTTATTATGGTTAAAGCTCTTGGAAGAAAGGTGAAGGAGATGGAGAGTAAGAACAAGCAGGAGATCATTGAAGAGGTCATGGAAAAATGCAGCATCTCTCCGCCAACACCAACACTTGTTTCTACGGTCAAAGAGATGATCAATACACAGGCTACCTCAACCAAGGAGGAGATGTCTATTGTGGCCAGCAATAAAATGCAGATCTCTATGCAGAAGTTAAAGAGCAGGAAGCAGCAGTAAATAACAAGAAAATATTACGCATTGGCCCAAGGATTGCTTTGGCTGCTCTAGTGAGGATGTAGATTTCACAGAAGATGAGAGGATAATATGCCTCAAGAAGAATATACCACAAATTGAATGGGATGAAACCCATATTAGCTACATCACTCGAAAGAGAACACAAGTGCAGGTTTACTTCAATGAAAGGACAGAGAGAGTCAATATTCTCCAACAAACAAATAAGTTGAAGGGTACAAAGATATGGATATCTGAGGAGCTCACCCCGACTCAACTCAAACAAAGGAATAGTGAACTCACTAAAGTCAAGGATGCACGAAAAGCAGGAAAATGGGCAGTCTACCGAGACGGAATAGCATTAATTCAAGATTTCAAATCTAAATCTAAAGACCCTCAGTCTTAAACTGATGTATTGAAGGCCATTTTGATATAGGACTACAACTTAGATGTGTGTTAAAATAAGCTCGAGCTGAGTTGTCATGTGCACTCCTTGACCCTCTCCGGTTTATCCAGATGATGTAAGGATTTTGTTTTGTACTTTGTACTTTGTCCCATAAGCCCGTGAGGCTTTCTGCAGACGTTAATCAGACACATCCAGATACTACAAAGAAAGAAAGAAAGAAAGAAAGTTTATTAAAGTCTTTGGAAGACCAATGGGTCTATGAGACTATGAAAATCCTGATACAACGAGCTGTGGTAGTAGAGCTACTAAACGAGCATCCATACCAATGCAAAATGCAAAATGCAAAAAATGCAAAAATGCAAAATGGCAGTACTAAGTCCTAAGTACAACATAGTCATGTCGATGGTCGACTATAATCAATCTCAGCATCATCATCATCCCCAGCAACAGCAAGATATCAGGATGGATGAGGCAGTTGAGGCATGAAGTCGGCAATAGAGTGCTGTCAGCCACGCAAAGGTGCGGTCCTGGCACGTCTCCTAGTCGTAGCTCTGCGTCTAACCAGGGCTACTGTGACCCCCGTCAGTCAGGCTCCGACTCTAAACAAGGAGGGGATGTCTCCAAGTGTCATCTGTGTGTCGACCCTCTGTCTGAGCTGTCGGGTCACAGGCTCTAGGTCACGCTCATGTCGAGGCCTTGTCTCGTTGGGGTCCATGTGATCTAGCTGAAAGAACTCCGTGATAGAGCTCTCAGAGGGATCAACCGAGGAAGAAGTCTGCTCCTGTCTCCGTGCTCAGAGTATCCTCTCGCGGTGTCTAAGTGCCTCATGAATGAAACCTGCAAAACACCGCTGGTCTGGGTAGGAGAGGAAACGGGCTAAAATCCCATAACTATCCCTGAAGAGACAGTGGAAACGTCCTCGGATCTCATATACTCGACTAGAGGCATTTAAGGCTACACGCATCAAGTTTAACCCAAGCAAGGTGGCTAGAGTGGTGGATGGGGAAGCATTCCAATCTAAGCTACTGATTTAAGGGAAGGGAGTCTTGTCTTGGGGGTGGAAAAAGCTCAAAATCCTCAACAAGCTTGCCTATCATCAATGACATCCAATAGAATCCCATGAAGCCCCCACCCGAATAGAAAAAGCCTAAAATTGCCCCTAAATATGTCAATACTCCCCTGGGTACAAACCTCTCTATATGGAACCTCCCTCCCACGATTTCAGATTGTTGGCTATCCCACACGTATTCACTACTATCCTACTATGTGCCCATATGATGTATCCTCCTTTCAGCTAGTAATCCCACTCATGCACATGCTGGTCATTTTACTGATGCATCTTCCTCTGCTGAAAAGAAAAAAGAGATGTAACTATTGCATCACATCACTGAGTGCAAGAAGAGAATTGCATTGAAAAAGGAGTCAAGTCATGCAGTTTCTAGTGCTCATAGTGCAGATGATTAGCATGAGACAGCCACTTTTACACATGATCAACATTGGGCTTTTCTCGTTATTTGTCAGTACAATCCTTCTATTCATGATGCTTGCATAACAGTTTCTGATGGTTATGATGCATGGTTTTTTGACAGTGATGCTAGCAAGCACATAACTTCCTGCAAAAAGTCATTCAGCTCACTTACAGATGCACCAAAGGGGGGAACAGTTACATGCACAAATAAAGCATCTTATTCAATAAAAAGCATTGAGCAAGTTGCCATTACTTCAGTATCCAGTGTACTACTCACCCTAGACAATGTACCAGGTATCCGTAAAAACCTCATATCCATCTCAGCAATTGTTACTTGTGGATATCAGGTTCTTTTTAATGGTATTAGGTGTGAAGTCTATGATGTTACATATGCCTTTACCATGGTGTTGACTGGAGTCTGGCACATTGCTTAGAGGACTTTACAGACTTGATGCAGCTTGGATGAGACTTGCAGATGCAGATACTTATGTTGTTGATGCTTCTACCATGGCAGATACCCATTTATGGCATGAGAGGTTTGGACACCTTAGCTTCAGAGTTTTCGTAAAGTTGCATAAAGAAGATATGGTTGTTGATCTTCCTAAGATGCATATGCCTTCTTGGAAAGATGCACGTTTTGCATTTCCCAAGGATGGGAGAGTTGGTGCACCCGGCAAGTTGTACTTGATTCACAGTTATGTTTGTGGCCCTATGAGAGTTGCAGTCATAGGTGGATTTTTACTATCTTGTGACTTTCATTGATGACTTCACTAGGTACACTTGGATTTTTGCTCTAAAGTCCAAATCTCGAGTCTCCACATGCTTTAAGCATTTTATTGCTTTGGTAGAGAATGAAAGTCGGACGAAAATTGCCAACAGGGGAGGTGAATACATGTCAAAAGAATTTGCTGATTATTTGGCCTTATCATTAAGGGACTGTGCCTTACACTCCTCAGCAGAATCCTGTGGCTGAAAGGAAGAATAGATCAGTCATGGAGACGGCCAAGTGTATGCTCAAAGGGAAGTACTTGCCTAATAAATTGTGGTTGAATGCAATCATGTGTGCAAATTATATTTTGAACAGATGCCCAACCAAGGCATTGAAAACCATCACACCTTACGAGGCTTGGACAGGCCATAAGCCCTAGGATTTCTCACATGAGAAAATTTGGTTGTGCTTGGCATATGCACATGTGCCCTCACACACACGGACAAAGTTGGATGACAAAGCCATCAAATGCATTTTTATTGGGTACAGCTCAGAAAGCAAGGGCTACAAGCTCTACCAGCCCCGCAGGTAAAGTTTTGTTAGTAGAGATGTTATTTTTAATGAGTCATCATCCATGCCTTTGCTAGACTTTCAAAAACAGCCCACAGTTGATGCATAAGATATTTTTGACACCTTGAAGCCTTTGTTTGAGTCAAACCCCCATGATGATGCTACATCTAAGATTCCTCCTCCTCCTTCTAATGGTCATTTACAGCCACTTGTGCAGTCTGAAAATCAGTAATATTTACAGCCTGATATGCCTCTGATTGATCAGGATATTATGCACAGGTCCATTGACCAAGAGAGAGCTGAAATTCAGGAGCCCAAAGGACTTCCCCGTTGGCTGTTTGACACTCTCAAAGACAGCAAACAATTTGCTTCTCTGCCAGCCCGTACTAGAAGAACATGGTAATTTGGTTGCTTTTGCATTGGTTGCTACAGCATGCAATGAAGAGCCACTAAATCATAAGGATGCCTTTGAAATGACTGTTGGAAGCAGGCCATGCAAGCTGAATTGGATTCAATACATGAGAATGACACTTGGGAGTTGTGTGACTTGCCTCCTAGCAAGAATGTCATTAGAGGTCAAACGGAAAGCTGATGGTTCAGTGGAACGTTACAAAGCCCGTCTTGTTGCAAAGGGTTATGCACAGCAACAAGGCATTGACTTTTTCCCCCACTTCCAGAATCACCACTTCAGGATTGTTATTGCCCTTGCAGCCCACTTTCATTGGGGAGGTACATCAGCTTGACATTAAGGCAGCATTTCTTCATGGGCACTTGCAAGAGGAAGTCTATGTTACCCAACCTTTTGGCTTTGAGGTTGAAGGTTCTGAAGGGAAGGTATGCCGGTTGATGAAAGCCCTTTATGGATTGAAACAAGCACCACGTCAGAACAGCCCTACAGAGGCTACACCTTACATCCGCAAGAGTTGCTGATTTTAGTGCTCTATGTGGATGACATACTTGTTATTGGGACACATGCTGTGCAAATTGCAACATTTAACTTGCAGAAGTCATTTGCTATGTCAGATCTTGGTCCTTTGCATTATTATCTAGGCATTCAATTTGCTAGCAGTGAGGGGGGCTATTTTGATGTCACAATCCAAGTATATTGGACACGTTTTCAGTTTGAGGATTGCAAGCCAGTATCTACACCATTAGAGCCTGGTTTTCAATTCTCATCTGATGATGACAGTGGTGCATGTGATATCACTCTCTATCAGCAAACAGTTAGCTGTTTCATTGGGCTGGCTGTTTCGACACCCGTGTGTCACATAGTGTCAACTATTTTATGCTTGGTACTTCATGCATCTCTTGGTTCAGCAAGAAGCAAACTACAATTGCTACCTCTAGCTGTGAGGATGAGTACAGAAAAGCTTTTACACCTACAATGAGGTGTGTTTGGCTCCGGAAATTACTTGTAGATCTTCATGTACCTCAAACAGCTCCCACCGTCATCTTCATGATAGTCAGAAAGAAAGAAAGATATATTAATGTCCACAGAAGGCCTCGTGGGCCTATGGAACAAAGTGACACCAAAGAGAAAAACTCATATAAGCCACAAGGGGCTGAGGCAAAGGGCGCGCTAAGACCCTTTGCTGATACTGTGCTGAAATAAAAAGAGCTCACTGGCTCAAACAAAAACAAGTACAAAAATAAGTAAATATATCATATCATATCATGTGTTATCTGCTATCGGGAGCAGGCTGAGAAATGGAACTGGACTGGAAACTCAGAAACCGAAACCGGGCACTATTGTGGCTCATCATGAGCGGTGAACATGTCTCGAATCTGAGTCTGTCTGGCTGTCTCATACTGTAACATCGGAGGGGGGTATGGTCTCCTCGATCTTTGAACCCGCTGAGCTATGTTCAGAGTGACCCCTCGTCTCGGGCGGTCTCCTCTGAGGAAAGCTGTGATAGGGCGAATCTCAATCGAGTGTGCTCTAGGCGGTCTCCATGTCGTGGGTGGCCTCTGCAGTCCTTTCTCAATAATCCAAGCTGCCCGCATGGCAGCTAGCTCCTCCTCCTCCACCCCATTGTGTCCTAGAGCTCACTCGAATGCATAAAAATTGGTGACGTGCCGCTGTCTATGCTCAGCCTCTGCATCCTGTGGTGTGATCGCCTGCCTCTGCATCCTGTGGTGTGATCGCCTCCCACTGCTCTCTGATCTGTCGTAGCAAGGTCTCCTTGTGTCGGCGCATCTCAAGCAGGTAGAGCCTAATGCAGACCTGGTCATGGAAATGGATCAAGTGTGATAATGGGCCGAAGCCACTCCCGTCTTGATAGAGGCAATGGTATCGTTCCCAGATCTCATAGTAGGCTGGGCAGGCGCAAAGAAAGTGTTCCTCTGTCTCAACCACTCCCAGTGTGCATAGCTTACACGTCTGCTGCTCTCTAGGTATACGTGCTACTCTCCCTGTCTCAATCCTCAACTGATGGGATGAGACCCGCATCTGCCCAATTGCGATCCTCATCGCATGTGAGACTCTTCTATCCTCGAGATAGAGGGGTCTGACGATATATCCACCTCTGAGACATTCAGGAAATTGTCACGGTAGATTTGTGTCTTGGTGGGGACCTTCTGATCTCCCCCCCAAGCTTGAGACGTATGGAGCTGGAGAAGATCTAACCGTATGATACGGTTAATCTCATCTCGCGGGATCGACTCAGGGGGTGCATCCAAACTATACTGAAAGAGGGGCTAGCCTGTCCATCTGAATCCCGTGTCTGGCAAACCATGTGGATATACGTGCATACCATGTGTCTGCCCCACCCTCAGCTAGTCGTTTGGGAGACTCCAGAGCTAGTCTCGGTAGTCTCCAATGGAATAAGTCCGAGACTCTATGGATGAAAGTCACTGTCTGAAAAGATTGCATCAATCTGTAGTGGTGTCATGGCGAACTCTGCCTGTATTATCTCATGCGGGACTGAGGGCTTGCTCCGAATCATCCTAGATCCCATGGTCACCTGTAGCCACTCAAATGTCTTCCACATTGCTATCAGTAGATCACATCCCCAGAAAGGTGCTGCATACATGGCAGTCGGTCGCACTAGCGTATCGAAAAGCCAACACTTCGTCAATGGATCTTGGAAGTGTGCCTGGAAACACTGCCTCTCCAATCGGGCCAAAGCACCTCGTCCCCGTGTGAGTCGTGCCTGGGCTGCATGTGTCATAGTGAAAAGGGATCCTGTGAAGACTGCTCCCAAATATGTGTATGACTGCACTATCTCCATTGGCTCGGTTCGATAAGTGAAATTGAGTCGTCGGATTACTGCATATGAGGTGTTGAAGACCATAACCTTGGTCTTCCCAAGGTTGACTGTCAGGTCTCTCTCTCTACAGAACACCTCTAGGGCCTCCAAGTGTCTCTGCAGCCCCTCCGCTAAGAATGAGATGAGGACTATGTCATCAGGGTATAGCAATATCTGTATCATGAGATCGGCCAGTGGTGATTCTTCGCCCGCTAGGCGGTCTATGAAAGAGGTGATCTCATCAATGTACAACCCGAAGAGAGTCGGTGAGAGGGGACATCCCTGCTTCACTCCAATCGTACTCTCGACCCACTCCAATAGGCCTCCTGGGACACGAACTCGGCCTCTGACTAACTCATATAGGCTCATCACCCCCCATATCAATGTCTCTGGAATCTGCAGCTCCTGTAACCTCCTGATCATGCAGGATCGTGGGACATTGTCAAAAGCCTTCCAAAAGTCTACAAAGCATGTGTAGACTTTCTTGTGTGTAGACCTCGCCTCCTCAATGATAGCCCTCAAAGTGAAGATGTGATCTAGGGTAGAGTGTTGTCTCCGGAATCCTGCCTGTCCTAGTGCCCACTGCCCCCGAGCCTCTGTATGACTGCTGAGTTCCCTCTCTAGAACTAATCCATAAATCTTGGCCAAAGTGTGGCCAATCATAAGGGTCCGATAGTTCCCCGTCTCCATAGGGTCCCCGCTTTGTGTATTGGTACAATAGTGGTGGTACTCCAAGAAGGTGGAAATCCGTGACAAACAGCCCGGTTGAACATCTATGCAAGGATCGGAGCTAGGACCTCCTGTATGTGCAAAGTGCTCAGTCCGGAGGCCCTTGTGGTCTTGCGCTCTCCGATTGTGTAGATGGCGAAGTGCAGCCTGTACATTCTGTCTGGTGAACAGATGACAAGAGGTGGGCCTAGGCATGGAGGACATATCCGACGCTGTCTGCATCTGGGCATCATAGAGGGAGCATGCATACATGTGCCACACATCTAGGTCAGAAATGAAGATAGGTGGCTTCCCCCTCTTATGGAAATCCCCATCCAGTGGTCGGGTCTCCTCCTCGGAACGATCTGACAATCTCATCCATCCTATGTGTGAGGAAAGCCCATCTCTTGCAACGTGTCAGTCGTCGATAGATCCTTTGTGCTTTAGGTGGCGTCAGATGACTCAAACTCTGCTGCTGTGTGAAGTGGGCTCTTGCCTCTCTGCACTCCTTGTCGAACCAAGGGTTCTGAGGCATCTTCCCATCTCTGGCCCGCCTGGATCAGGTCGTGGGAAAAGATCTGATAGCAGCGTCTTGTACCACTGAGACAAGGGTGTCGAAGGCGCTGGTAAGGTCTATGTCATCCGCAAGTATAGCCGAGATCTCCCTGGCTAGATGGCTCATGTATACTGGGTCAAGAGCACGATCAAAGTGGATCTGAGTGCGTGGGCGCGTGGGGGGAGCTCTCCCTGTGGTTGGCGTGGTGGTGGCGATATGGAAGGTCAAGTATGAATCATCATCAGCTCCGAGTGGGGGGCGGGGGGGTATGACGAAGTCGTGTATCCGTGAGATAAAGTCTAGTGGGCCTAGTAGATAGTCCACTCTACTAGATCCACCACCATGTGGGAAGCAAGTGAGTCTTTCAGAAGATGGTCATCTGTGAAGGCCATTAAAGATGATCAGGTCGTGGATTGCCCCCAGCTAAAGCAGATGTCGTCCATACCCTCTCACCTATGGGGTATCTGCAGAATGCTTTACTATCCCAAGCTCAGCTACATCTAGTTCCGAGACCATGTGTGGGTCTCTGTCATCATCTGAGAAGTCAAGTAGGCCCACATGTCTATTTCTTGTCCGTGCATTGAAGTACCCAAGTAGGAGAGTGTCTCCTTTTCGAAAAACTCCGTGATGTCATCATGGATCGTCTCATATGGATTGTGTCCATCTGTAGTGATCTCTCGTGCATAGGATGACGTGTCTGGAGGAAAGTAGCATACTGCAATGAAGATAGGCCAAGCATCTGGGAGCTGAACTCGTATCCACATGTGTCGTGCATGTTCCTCTCTCCGAACCACCGATATGAGTGGTCTCAGTTGTGATCTGAAAAGGACAGCCACGAACTCCGCTATCTCTTCTCAACTCTCTTCTGTGAGCTGATTCCCATGTGTATTTAGTTACTGTGGGCAGTCCTCGCTCTGGACTCTCGAGTGTTTCCGTGTAGAAAATCATATCTCTATCATTATATGTCTCCAGGAAGCCCCCCGGGTCAGACCAGAATGTGCCATTACAATTCCATACTGCTATTTTCAGTTCAGTATGTGCACACATCCTATGAGCTTGACACCGTCACAATTCTCCCTCTTCCTTCTCTTCTTTACCCTCCTTATCTCCTCTTTCTCGAAGAATCACCCTACCATCCCTATATACAACCCATTTCCCTGCTTCCCTTGCTGCCATTACTTTTATCATACCTTTCCTGCGATGTTCCTATTGTAAGAGTGTGAGTTCGTCATCCACGTAGATCCTTGTTGCCTTCAAAGTCGCCCTCGTGCTCATGAGGGTCTTCCTGTCCATGGCTGTCCAGAATATCAGCACTAGTGGCTTTGAGGGTGCCTCAGGTTTACCCACCCTCCAGGCTGTCTCACAAGCGAGATTGACTCCCATTTTGGTGAACAGATTTTGGCATCTCCCATCAAAGTGTCTCCCATCGGCAGCCCCCTCACTTAGACATTGAATGCTTTGCTGGTCCTCCTTTTTTCCTCCTCAAGTGCTTCGGAGATAAATTCTTTTTTGGGGGCTGTTGTGCCCTTTTTGACCACATCCTTCCATTCCAACATCTTAGCTTCCCCTTTGCTAATTTGTTGTTTAAGCTCAGCATGTGTGCCTTGCATTGTTTCCTGCATGGTGGCAATGTCCTTCCTGAGAGTGGCATTTTCTGTTTTCAGCTCCCCCATCGCTTTGCAATTTCCTTCCAGGGGTGCTTTCATGTCCTTTATTTGCTGCAATTCAATCTCCAAAGCATGCGCCCTGTCCTGGAGCTTGTTTTTCTCGCATATCCATTCACCCTTTTCATTCTCCCATTCCTCCTTTTTGCCCCTTTCTTTCCTCCATTCCTCTTGCATTTTCCCTCCATGCTTTTTCACTTTAGCTAGTGTTTTATCTACATGTGCCTTCTCCGCAAGGAGGGCCACATTAGTAGATTCCAAGCTATCAATTCTTTCAATCAATGCAAGGCATATCTTTTGGAGGCTGGTGAGGACATTGGACGTAATGTTTGGAGTGGTCCCTGCTGTGTAAGCTGTCATGGCATTTTCAAGTGCTTGTTTCCCCCAAATGTCCTCCACACGTGCTCGTGTAGGCATTGTGCAATGTAAGTATCTGTCCTTGTTTATTTGCTGAACTAATAGAGAGAATCTTCACATGTTTTCTCTGCTTCTGCACTTCTCTATCAGTTGGAGCCAATCCGGTGGGAGCCCGTGTGACCGCAGCAAGCGCAGAGAGGCTAGCATAGGCAGCGTAGGCTAGCGGAGAGGCTAGCATAGGTGAGCGATGAGCGATGCTAAGCGTGAGGCTGGAAGACAGGTTACGTGGGCGGGGGGATGGTGTCGATGGCAGAGGGGTTACGTTGGCGTAGCATAGCAGCAGCAATTCCCAACGGGGGAAAGCGTCGATGGCGCAACCACAGGTGACAACAATAGCTCCACGCACCTACGACGGAGAGAGAGTGAGACGAACGGACCTACGACAGACGAACAGGACCTAGGACGGAGAGGACCTACGACAGACGAACCTACGACAAACGCATATCTACGACAGATGTATACCTATGAGAGAGAGAGAGAGAGTTTATTAAAGTCTTTGGAAGACCGATGGGTCTATGAGACTCTGAAAATCCTGATACAACAAGCTATGGTAGTGGAGCTACTAAACGAGCATCCATACCAATACAAAATGCAAAATTGCAGAATGGCAGTACTAAGTCCTAAGTACAACATAGTCATGTCGATGGTCGACTACATATCAATCTCAGCATCATCATCAATATCACCATCATCCTCGGCAACAGCAAGATATCAGGGTGGATGAGGCAGTGGAGGCATAAAGTCGGCAATAGAGTGCTGTCGGCCACTCAGAGGTGCGGTCCTGGCACGTCTCCTGGTCGTAGCTCTGCGTCTAACCAGAGCTACTATGACCCCCGTCGGTCGGGCTCCGACTCTAAACAAAGAGGGGATGTCTCAAAGAGAGAGAAGTAGAAGTAGAAGTAGAATTTATTAGCGTCCTCAGGGGGCCAAAAAATGACCCATGGGACCCGTCTCGATACAATGTAAAAAGAGTCTCCTCAAGGAGAGGGGTCAGGAATCTATGAGTTCCTGACGACAGGTAAAAGGACGAGTGACAAAAGATCCCAATGCTGCCGGAGAGGCAGTGAAGAGAACTAATGTCAACTGAGTGGAGTCCCCCAGTATCTGCTGGTAGTCCTCCCTGATATGTGCATATCGGGGGCACTATAGAGCTACATGTGCCTCCGTGTCAACTGTCTGCACGTCACAAAGGGTACAGACTCTAGCATGTCTGGGCTGGTGTATCCAAGCTCCTTGCTCAATGGCAAATGTATGAGATCTGGTACGGAACCTAGCGATGTTTCTGCGATATAGAAGGGGGATAGGTGTGCTAATATAAGACTGAGCATGAGTCTCTATGGACATGTATGTAGACCAACATATGGGATTTATGTTGTCTTGGTAATATTCCAGCTTTACCCTCTTTTCACTTGTCAACCAGTGATTCCGTAAAGTGCTCAGTAAAGACAATTGAAACTCTTACATGTTGACCTTTCAGGCGGCATGGTCAAATATGCTCCCACTTTCGATCTGCTGAACCATTTTCTTATGTCGGTTGCCCATCCTGTGCAGATGACCTTACTTTTGTAGTTCTTTTGAAGCTTTGTGCTGGCTTCCATGCTTTATGAGGCAGCCTATCAGGTTGCATTTGCTGCACCTCTATTAGGTATTGCATAACTCTGATCAATGCATGAAATTCAATCGGTCTTCTTCCCGTTTCCAACAGAAGTATTGAGTATGGAGTAGTGGGTTTGACACCAAGGTATCTCCTTAAGAAAGCTTTTTGCATTTTCTCAATATCATTCCATGTAAGGCTGAAATGCTGCCTCCCCATACTTCCACTCCATATAATATTGTCTGCACTACATATGCATCAAACAATACATTTCGAATTTTCCAGTTCCTAGTGTCGGTGTGCCTGCAATCATTCTCAAGCTGGTAGTACTTCCCCCAACCAGTGTCCATCCTTCTATGTATACATTGCCACCATCTGTGATCTGCCGGAATATCAACCCCTAAGTATTTGAAGGTGCTGACATACTCAATGATCTGTCCATCAAAGGTGATCTCAGGGGGATGTTCTGGCTGATTGGTACAGACTGCCATCATCTTTGTTTTTCCAACATTTACTTGCAACCCGCTTTCCCTACAAAAAGTCTTAAGCACTTGTAAAAGTTTGTGCATAGATTCCGGATCGTATGCAAAAAGAACGACATCATCTGCATATAACAACAATAGCACTGTCCAGCACTGTCCAAAGTCCCAATTGCAGTCCTTGCAACCCTTTCTCTAGTGCAAATTCATTGATGAGTTCCTCTAGTTGGTCAATGCATATTCCGAACAAGGTAGGCGATAGAGGGCAGCCTTGCTTCACTCCCATAATGCTCTCAAATACATCAGACATACTTTGTGTTTGTTTGAGTAGGCATAATACCTTTTCATAGATGCGAGAGATGCCTACCCTTAAGGCCAAAGGGACTCCTATTTCTTGCATTCTCTTCCATAATCCTCCTCTTGGAACTGTGTCAAATGCTTTCTTGAAATCCACAAAACAACAAAATAGAGTGCGTCCTCTCAGTCTGCATTCATCCATGAAGACCCTTAAGATAATAAGGTGGTCGGCTGTCCTGTGCTCCTTGCAAAAGCCTGCCTGTCCGGTGGCTCTTTTCTGTGTCTCTTCTGCCCATGAGCTGATTTTCATTTCAAGCATTGTACTGAAGAGCTTGGCCAATGTAGAGCTGACCATTATAGTTCTGTAATTTGTGACTGAATTTTTGTCTCCACCTTTGTGTAAAGGCTGGACCTAATTTTCTTGCCATTCCTGAGGGAAACCATGGTGTAGAGCATTTGTTAGGATGTGTGAGAGCCATGTTCTTGCTCGGTCTCCTGTACATTTCACAAATTCCGCCTGTATCTTCATGTGATCTGATGCTTTGCCATTAGCCATCTTCTTTAGTCCAACTTCAATGTCTTCAAAGGTGAAAGGACTAGTGCATGTGACCGATAGATCCTCCTTCCCCATTTCAGTAGCAAGTGCATGATTGTACAACTTGGTAACATAATTAAGCATGGTTGCATCTGTTATATCCCCTATGACCTGTTTCCGTCTGCCTTTCACTTGTTTGAGAGAGAGAGAGAGTGTGTGTGTGTGTGAGAGAGAGAGAGAGAGAGAGTGTGCTTCAGAGTGCTTTAGCTATTGCACACAGTCCAGCTTTCCATGCCCACACAAAGCATATTGAGGTTCATTATCACAATGTCAGAGAAAGATTATTAGCAGGTGATATTCAATTGTCTTATGTTCCCACTGAAGACAACTTGGCAGATCTCTTTGAGAAAGCTATTCCTCGACCTAAGTTTGAAGCTTTCCGACATGTGCAACCATGACATTAGTTCAACAAAGGTGTGGTCAACCTTCAACTTAGTGCAGCTTCAATTTCATGATAGTCACTCATAAGGTTGAAAACCATAAACTCCATCACGCACAACAGGAACTAGCTACTATGACATCCCCACTGATGTCATCAGTACAGTGGGTGTAGACCATAGTGTTAGAAATCGACCAATAGAGGGTACGCACAACGGAAGACTGATAGAATAGCCCAAAAGCTCACATAGTGTGTGTAAGGTGTGGAATCATAAACTTCTTAAACTTATGTGCTTCAAAGTTCAAATAGACGTGCAAAGACAATGATCCAGCCAGATATAGAAGCTACCAAAAGAATATATATTTCCATCAAAAAATATGGACACAATACAAAGAGAGATAGATCCAAAGCTCCACCAAAGCGTGGTCCTTGATCTTACCACTATGTACTTCTACTATCTACCGGATATCTCTAGAACTTGAGCCCGTGTGCTCCACCTCGAGCGTGTGTAGACTCTGTGTCCAGATCTCAGCTTCTTGCTGCCCTAGGAGACAGCCACGTCCAAGCCCTAGTACAGCTCAGTCTGCAGCCTCTATTGCAATCAACTGCCTCCTGGAAGTAGACCTGAGGATGTGTGCACTGCTGCTGCCACACTTGCTGGTGTGCTGGATGTGTTATGAGGCTCCTAGCCTCTCCTTTTATAGGCAACAAGGCCTCGCCAAAGTAGCCGCATCGAGCAGGCCTCCTGCCCCACCAAGCCCTATATATTGGGCTGTGAGCCCTGTACATTTATGTGGGGGTCCAGCCCCCCCTTGTAGTGTGTGCCAGCTCCCCCCACTCCCCCCTATGCATGGGGCTGTGGGCTGGCTTATGTGGCCGACCAGCATTCCTGGCCCTATATAAGGGCAGGGTGCTGCACACTGCCAGCCCCTCCCTTTCCTTGCCATCAGCTGTGCTGCTGCCAGGCCCTCCACCCTCGCTTCTTTGCTGCTCTTCCGTCACCTTGTGCCAGGCCAGATCCAAGGCTCAATGCCCCGCCATCTCTCCTGCACATCAGCTCCTTTGATGCACCCTCTAAAGCTCTGGTTTGCTGTGAGGTACTGCCCATGTGGCAGCCCCCTCTTTCTTTCTCTTCTCTGGGCATCTTCTGCCCTAGGTCTCCCTCCCCCACGCTCTCCTCATTTGGGGGCTTACAGATGGGGAGGTGGCCTTTCCAACACTCCCTCTCATCACCGACACATCTTCGCCCAATGCAACCACATCGATGACTTTGCCCCAACAAATCCCATGATGAAACCTTCTGGCACAATCCGGTGTCGATTCCGGTTCCTGGCTTTCCAACCAGTGGCTCCTACTCCTCCAAGTCCAATCCTGCACAAGCAAACCATCGTGGTACACAGGTCCATCCATGGTAGCACCCGTTGGCACCACCATCTTCAGTCACGTTCCCGCCTTCGAACCCGAGCAATCCAAACGGCACGATCTTCCAGTTGTCCCCTTCATAATGAGTGAACAACCTATAGTCTTCCAGGCACCATGCTCTGAGGTTCTATCTCAACCCGTCCTTCCTTTGGCAAGGTCCGCAACAAAAGAACCATCTCGAGAAATGAAATCTCAAGAAAATCTCCGGATAACCTAGACCACGAACTCTCATTGAGCTCTCACGAAGGTACTCTTATGGCTTCAATACACCTTGTCCATCACCTTTGAGCAATCTCTGTCTAAGATTTGAAGAAGACCCATCCCTCCAATCTCGCATTACTTGAGACATATGAAGAGCAGATTCTCTCCACAGCATGTTGAAGGTGCGTGGAAGTGGAAGCAAGCACAAGAGTCAAGGCAAAGAGCTGAAGGCTGTCACATCATAGAATAAGGAAAATGAAAGTACAAAGTACTATAAAAGAGAACCCTAGGACCTAGTGTCCTAGTGGTACCACTAGTACTAGATGTCATAAGACACTCAAAGTACTAGGTGAGCTAAGTGCCAATAACTGAAGCTACATGGCACATACCAGGGCCCAGAGGGCATCAATACGACCGGGAGAAGATGACCTACAAAACCCCCCCCATGGTATGGGCTGAAGTATTCTAGAAACGTCTCAGAATACCCGGTATTTCCTAGTCATGGTGGCACATGTTCATCCAAAAGGATATAGCCACGTATGAATGTACAAGGTATATCAGATCATGTAACAAAGGGAACGAAGTGTAAAGCCTGTCGAAAGACTTTGAACTTGGGACGAGAAAGTGCCTTTGTAAACATATCGGCTATGTTGTCCTCTGTGGGAAGGGAGGACAACTCTATGTCTCCCGCTGACAACCACTGTCGAACATAATGATAGTGAACTTTAATGTGCTTGGTACGCGCATGAAACACTGGATTACACGCAATGGCCAAAGCACATTGGCTGTCAGTGTAGACCATAGTGGAGGATGTATGGCGAATACCAAGATCTGTAAGTAACTATCGAAGCAAGATCTGTAAGTAACTGTTGAAGCCAGACACACTCTACTGTAGCGGTGAAGGCTGCCCTGTACTCAGCCTCACAGCTGGATGTGGCAACTGTTGGTTGCTTCTTGCTGAGCCAAGAGATACATGAACTGGCAAGCAAAAAACAATTGCCGGTATGTGACACTCTCGTATCGAAACAACCTGCCAGTCACTATCCGTGTAAGCATGCATGGTAAGTGAACCCTGATCACCATAGAAGAGAGCTAAATCCTAAGTGTAAGTAACTGTCGAAGCCAGACACTCAATTGTAGCGGTGAAGGCTGCCCTAAACTCAGCCTCACAGCTGGATGTGGCAACTGTTGGTTGCTTCTTGCTGAGCCAAGAGATATATGAACTGGCAAGCAAAAAACAATTGCCGGCATGTGACACTCTGGTATCGAAACAACCTGCCCAGTCACTATCCGTGTAAGCATGCATGGTAAGTGAACCTTGATCACCATAGAAGAGGGCTAAATCCTAAGTGCCTCTGAGATATCTGAAGACTCTCTTCACTGCCTGCCAATGCTGTGAACTGGGCATGTGCATGAACCTTCTGAGCTGGGATACTACATACTGTAAGTCAGGTCTGGTGTGGCATAAGTAAATGAGACATCCAACAGCCTGCTGGTAAAGAGTGATATCACATGATGGGCTCCCATTATGAGCTGAAAATTTGAAGCCAGGGTCCACTAGAGTAGAGATTGGCTTGCAATCCTCAAACTAAAAACGATCAAGGAGCTGTCCAATATACTTGGACTGTGACATCATGATACGCCCCTCAACATGAGCAAACTGAATGCCCAAATAATAGTGCAGATGTCCCATGTTTGACATTTCAAAAGCTTGCTGCAAATCAGCCTTGAAAGCTGCAATATGCTGCGTGATCAACATGTCATCCACGTATAAAATCAGCACCAAAAAATCAAAACCACTCCCACGGACATAAAGAGTGGGCTCTGTGGGGCTATTCTAAAAACCAAGGGACACTAAGTGTGCATGAATCTTGGCATACCATGCCCTGGGTGCCTGCTTCAAACCATAAAGGGCTTTTTTCAGCTGGCATACCTTGTTTTCAGACAAGCCGGTGCACTTGCCAATGGTAATGGGCTGCAATGGCAATGACACATCTGATAGTAGTAATCCTAGATGTGGGAGCAAAGGTCTCCTCAAAGTCAATGCCTTGTTGTTGGGCATACCCTTTTGCAACAAGACGAGCTTTATGTCGATCTATGCTGCCATCAAATTTCCTTTTTAATTTGTAGACCCACCGGGTACCAATGGCATGCTTGCCGGGAGGGAGATCTACTAATTCCCATGTGTCATTTTTTGCAATAGATTGTAGCTCAGCTCTCATTGCATCCATCCACTCTTTGCTGTCAAAAGGATCTTTATGGCACAAAGGCTCTTCATTGCAAGCTGTAGCAAGGAATGCAAACTCAAGAAAGTGACCATGCATCTGTCTATTCCCTGATCTTGTCCGGGCAGCAAGTGGTTGATCTTGTTTGATGTCCCTCAATGAGTCAAGAAGCCATCTGGGAACTTGCCTTTGCTGTCTATTGACAGCTCTTTCTTCAATCACTGCATCATGAATAGTGGGATCATTTTGTGCTGGAAGAGGAACCTGCAAAAGCAAAGCAACTAACTAATCAAAGGAGTAGTGGTCTGGATTACCCATGGCCAAGAGTCGAAGGGTTGTAGCAAACCCTTGATATGTATCTGGCAGCCCATTCAATGTGGTACTGACAAGCTGAGAATTTGGCACCACCTCATCAATATTGGCAAGTTGTTCCATGAGGTCCTTGACCTTTGTCAAGTATGCATCTATAGAGTCACCTTCATTCATGCTGACTTCCTGCAATTGCCTTCTTAAATATGCCTCATTGCGAATCTGATAAAGAGAAGCCAATTTGTCCCAAGCATCCTTTGCTGTCCTGCATGACCGGATGTGTGGAATAATGATTCTCTTGCATGATAAAGCAATACAGGAATGCTCTTGCATCCCATCTTGTTTGTTCCTGAGTTGGAGGAGCAGCAACAGGGGTGCTAGAGGATAAAGCATCAGGAGGAGTACCCTCTGCAGAGGGACCAGCAGTAGGGGCAGCCACTCTAGCATTGGCTGGCCCCATATCAACCCCAGAAACAATGTTCCAGAAATGCCTTGCAACAAGAATATGTTTCATGAGATAAGACCACATCGGATAGTTGGTGCCATCCAACTTATCATCTTCACAAAGAATGCCAAATAAATCATGATTATTGCCAGCCATTGCAAATGGGATACCCTGTAAAGAAAAGACCTGAAAACACAAAAGCCCCAAGCCTATCACTGCAAAGAGCTGGCTGTCCAAAAATGACAGCAAATGCCTGCAAGTGAATGTCCTGCAAATTTCCAGCCCAAATCAAAGGGCAAATGCAAATTTGACCCAAATGTGACTGTGTCAAGCAATGACCACTGCAAAAATCAGCAAATCTAGCAAAAGCCCCAAATGTAATGAGGGCAAAAAAGCCAAAACAAGGGCAAATACAGAAAAGCCCCAAATTTTGCTGCAATCTAACCCAATGTCCTGCAAATGTGACCCAATGTCCTGCAAAAGCGACCCTATATCTTGCAAAAGCCCCAAAACTGCAAATGTCTGTAGATGACTGCAGTGAGACCCAAAATGGGTTTTAGCAAGTAAGAACCTGGTTCACAGCCAATGCCAAAACAGCCAAAATGGCTGTAGGCAATCTGTTGGCAGATTCGCACGTGCGGAGCCTGCACGGAACACCTGCAGACGGCGCAGAGCAAGTACAAGCTGTACGGACAGCTGATCTGCACGTACACCTGTACGGAAGGCTGTACGAAGCAGGTACGCCTGTACGGAGCAGGTGCGGCTGTACGGAGCACTGTACGGATGGCACAAGACTGCAAGCAGATGCAACAGGTAGCTGGCAGAAGGCGTGAAGCTGTACAGCGAGGCACGGGACATGTACGGTCTGTGCAGTCGTACGGACTGTACAGATGGCACGCAACTCGAGCTATTGATGGCTGGGAGCAATGCAGGTCCAGAGGCAGGGGAGCAGGTCCAAGGAGATGAAATCTGCTCTGATACCAATGTAGGTACGTGGAAGTGGAAGCAAGCACAAGAGTCAAAGCAAAGAGCTGAAGGCTGTCACATCAACTAGAATAAGGAAAATGAAAGTACAAAGTACTATAAAAGAGAACCCTAGGACCTAGTGTCCTAGTGGTACCACTAGTACTAGGTGTCATAAGACACTAAAAGTACTAGGTGACCAAAGTGCCAATAACTGAAGCTACATGGCACATGCCAAGGCCCAAAGGGCATCAATATGACCGGGAGACCTGGAAGATTCCAAGCACTCCATGATGTCTTTCATCTTCACAAAGGTTTCTGACTCTTATCGGTACACATCTCAATGTCAAACATCTTCACTGTGGCTTCTAGGGTGACATATCTCACCTCAATAACACAAGGAGATGTCACCAAGAACAGTTCTTCAACATCAGCTTTGGCTTTTGTATCACCATCTGATCTGAGTCACACTCCTCCTTGTTCTTCTGATCCACCACCTTCTTTCTGCAATCCTTCGCAGAATGACCTGGCGTGTCACAATAGAAGCACTTCTTCGTCTGCTTCCTCTCCTTGGAAGTGTCCTCCTCATCTCCAAAGTCATCCTTCTTGGGCTTGCCACTGTTAGCCTTGCCCTGTCCTTTGACAACATTATCCCTTGCCAACAACGCATGTCATCGTTGTCGTTGTTATAGAGCTTCTCCCTAGCTTCTTCCTAGAGTAGTAATGGACCAACTCCTTAAAAGTCAAAGGTTTGGTCCTCTGTCTTGCTATCACAGTCGTGATGAAGCTTTTGAAACTCTGGGGTAGCCTACTTAGTACCATCAAGGCCAACTGGCACTAGTCCACCTTCTGACCAACCGATGCTAGTTGATTCCTCACGACCTTGACCTTCGTCAAGTGGTCATTCATGAATCTCCTTCATCCATATCCAAGTTGTAGAGCTGATACTAAGGAAGTAAGATCCGGGATGTGTTATCTGTCTTGTACAGATCCTTCAGAATGGCCCACGTCTCTACTGACGTGCCAGTCATCTAGATGTGAGGAAGCATAGAGTCCGCCGTAGTCCCTATGATCAATTCCAAGGCGTGGGCATCTCTATCTTCCCAAGGTTCAAGCTCCTCTCCATCTACTGGTATGAGTATCCTCCCATTGTTGTCCATCACATCCTCCGGCTTCGTCTCGGCTTCCATATTCAATTTACACTGTTTTCGAGCCACTAAATGACTCTCTTCACCTTCCAGATACGATAGTTAGTCCCATCTAGTTTCTCAGACTCTCCAAAGTTAGGAATGGTGAAAGAAAGAACTCGACTGGGGGATGAGGAAGGGAGAGAAGGGTCTAAAGAGGCGTCTGAAATCAACATCTCTACTGCTAAACCACACAGCAAAATCGAAAAGCAAACTCAAGCTTCTATAGACCAGAACTCTGTACGCACCTGATTGAGCCTGAGTCACCCTCCTTCTCGCAAGGGCACTCTCCTTCAGTCGTGAAAGTCAATTCCCAAGAGCCTTTGAATCAGGGTCGTCCTTCAGCAAGGTCCTTGCCTTCAGGCTCCCACACTTGTGAGCCTCCTACTTTGGCTCTGATACCATGTTAGAAATCGACCAACAGAGGGTACGCACAGCGGAAGACTGGTAGAATAGCCCAAGAGCTCACACAATGTGTGTGAGGTGTGGAATCACAAACTTCTTAAACTTATGTGCTTCAAATAGACGTGCAAACTCATCAATAGACAATGATCCAGCCAAACATAGAAGCTACCAAAAGAATATATATTTCCGCCAAAAACTATGGACACGATACAAAGAGAGATAGATCCAAAGCTCCACCAAAGCATGGTCCTTTGATCTTACCACCACGTACTTCTACTATCTGCCGGATATCTCTAGAACTTGAGCCCGCGTGCTCCACCTCGAGCATGTGTAGACTCTCTGTCCAAATCTCAGCTTCTTGCTGCCCTAGGACACAGCCAAGTCCCAGCCCTCGTAGAGCTAAGTCTGCAGCCTCCATTGCAATCCTCTGCCTCCTGGAAGTATACCTGAGGATGTGTGCACTGCTGCTCCTGCTGCTGCCACACTTGCTGGTGTGTTGGATGTGTTATGAGGCTCCTAGCCTCTCCTTTTATAGGCCCCAAGCACTGGCCGAAATAGCCGACTGGAGCAGGCCTCCTGGCTGACTCAGTCTGTCCCAAAACAGCCCCCACCAAGCCCTTTATATTGGGCTGTGGGCAGCTCTTCTTGGGCAGTGAGCAGTGTACATTTATGTGATGGTCCAGCCCCCCCTTGTAGTGTGTGCCAGCTCCCCCCATTCTGCTGCCAGGCCCTCCACCCTCGCTTCTTTGCTGCTCTTCCGTCACCTCGTGCTAAGCCAGATCCAAGGCTCGATCTCCTGCACATCAGCTCCTTTGATGCACCCTCTGAAGCTCTGGTTTGCTGTGAGGTGCTGCCCATGTGGCAGCGCCCTCTTTCTTTCTCTTCTCTGGGCATCTTCTGCCCTAGGTCTCCCTCCCCACTCTCTCCTCATCTCGGGGCTTACAAATGGGGAGGTGACCTTTCCAACACATAGTAAAAACATATGCTCTCACATATACAAATCCACACACCCACACATACGTGAGCATCCATTTATACAAAGTCTTCGTAATGAGTTTCTGTCAGCACTCCGGAGGTGAAGGGCAGACTCAGCCATGACGAAAGCTAGCACAAAAGGAGAAGGCTAATCAAAAAGTACTCCAAAAACTCTTCCTTCAAGCTACAACTGCTTGTGAAGACTAAACGATTTCAAGCTAGAATGCAAGATGATTGAGCTACAAAGCTATGATAGTCATAGAGACAAAACCCTAGAATGAATCCTAACTGGGGTCAAAAGATGTGTGGTGACT